>NC_083519.1:1229621-1532651 GCF_032362555.1 Amyelois transitella | reverse complement strand
ATTATAATATTAATGTTTATAATTCTGTCTGAAATAGATACCTAATGTTTAGTTTTTTAGTCCTGGCGAAACGTCAAGGTACCCCATACGGCCGTTCCCATTAATCTACGTTTCGAATCATGTTACAATGATATGTCACCGGTGATTAAAAACTAACGGGCTACTGCTGCTACTTAAAGATATTATTTACCCATCTCTAATATATAAAACCGTGTCCTAAAAATAAATGTGGACGAAACCACGTTGAAACGAAAGAAATATGTAGGTATATTGTACTTCGCAGGTGGAAAGATAGTCTCCGCCTACCCCTTCGGGATGAGGCGTGATGTGTACGTATTATTTGGTTATGTTACCAAAGTGCACAACTTAAATTTAATTAAAACACTCGAAGAAAACAAAAGCCGAACACGTCTGACTTACCAGGAGGTCATAAAACAAAGGAGCTCCAGGGGCGGGCGACAGCCGGCAACATAAACAATTTTACAATGTGTCGAGACGAGCGTAAAGTAAGCATTGTCGCAGATTCCAGATTGCGGTGTGAAATTATTATATGCTCGACAATCGGCCGCACCTTTACGAACCTTTGGAGGAAGAGGAAAAAAGAAAAAGAAGAAGAGTGAAGAACACGAAGGAATTAAAATCCCTAAAGTTTTCATTGTGGAAAACACAAGTCGGCCAATAGTTTTTTGTCTCATACATACTTTATTATTATTACATAACCAATAAATAGTTGTCCGGTACCTAAACTAAGGCTTTTTAAAAGACTGAAATATTTTATGTTTAATAGGACTAAGGTAAGATAACTCTAGAGAACAGACAAGGGTTGAAACAGACAAATATAATAATAATAATTTGGTCACGCATTACGTCTGGTCCGGTGGCGAAGGAAAACATAGTGTATAGATACCTGCCAGCTTCTCTTCCCGCTCAGATTGTAAAAGGCAATCGAAAGAAGGGATTGATATAAGATTTGAATTTTTGAGCTATTTTGTCTATAAAATTGAAGCACACGGTGTTTCATTTTTTTAGTTTTTAGCTTATATTAAAATAAGTGATGCTGCTATCGTTTTTACACCTCCTTTTACCCACTTATTGGTAACTCAATGACTCGGGCGGTTAATACATTTAACTAGAAATCGAAGGCCAGACTGAAAAAATGGTAATTTTATAGCAATATAGGTAGTTCCAATAATAAATTATAATATACACATCACGTCCTTATTCCATACGGAGTAGACAGAGACACAAGAAACGAAGTCCACGTGGCTAGCCAGCCCTCAATAACTTTGTCAACCCATTCTTATCATCTCCTCTTACATTTTGGATAACCAAAGAGAAAGAAAGAGATAACAGATAAGACATAAGCCTAGCTTTAATGACGGAATTAAAAGGCAGATATAATCACAGATTGCTAGCCCATAGCCTTAAATAAGAATTATATGTAGACAGAGCAAACAGTCTCGAAGTTTATTGTGTTGTTGTTTTATATTTGGTACATATAGTTTAGTCTTTCCCTTGATAAGCTTTTACATTCTGCACGGGAAGAGAAGCAGCGTTACACACACTATGTTTTCTCTTCGCAAGCAGACATTTAATCTTGCAAAAGATGAGTGTGCGGCTATACCCTTAGTCACTTTTAACGACATACATGGGAAAGAGACGGAGTAGTCCTATTGTAAAATGGGAACCACACGGTACCAAAACAAGAATCTATAATTTAGAAACACAAATTCAATACACTTTTCAAGTCACAATCGCCATAGACACGAGCACTTAACAAACTCAATAATTTATTTGAAAAATCTATGTATATAATCTGTCCCATTAGAAGTCTGAGAACCATCGACAATAAATCACAGGAACAGGAGTCCGATAAATCAACATAATCAACGCCCTACTTACATTTTAAAAAAAAAACCGTCTCGACTGCATTGAATGCAACTGCGCCGACAGCTGCGTTGCCTGAGAAAGTGCACTATACAATGAGCTCACCTTGGTTCGGCTGCTTGGGGGCCGATTTCGCGGGAGTCTGTGGGAATCGCGAATTTTAAAGGTAGGTACTTACGTAGTGTGGGAGACCTTTTATTAGTTCAGACTTTAACCGCGAGACTCAGCATATTAGTTATACAAAAATGGTGGCGGTTTCAGCAGGTGTCAGTCGCAAGACAGCCTTTTTAAGACCGTTGCTTCTGTCTACCCCATAAAAGATAGAGAAGTGATTACACGAAATATATATATAATACTTTAAGAAATAATGCTAGTAGAATGATAAGGGGCCAGTTCAGTTCATATGGTTTGTAAATAAATTAAAGCTTAACGAAATAAAAATCATAGATACATTTGCCGTGTGGTTCCCGGCACCAATACAAAAACAATACACTCCATTTATTTACCATGAATGTCGTAAAAGGCAACTAAGGGACCGCCTTATAAACTTCTCCTTTTTTAGGCGATGGGCTAGCAACCTGTTACTATTTGAATCTCAATTCTATCATTAAGCCAAACAGCTGAACGTGGCCTATCGGTCTTTTCAAGACTGTTGCCTCTGTCTACCTCGCAAGGGATATAGACGTAACTATATGAGTTAATGAATTATTGATATATTTTCCGTCCCTTTAGGATAAGTACAAATTGTAAATGTACAGGCTTTTCCCAGATTAGACACTAGTCATCTTAGAAATTTTAGTTATAATTTTAATAGTTGCAGACTCAAATTGTGCTTGATTATGTAGGTGTAAAAAAGTATATATTTTTTTTTTGAAGAAATAAATGAATTTATAATTATATAAGTAACCCCATATAATAATAGTATTCTATTATAAAATAATGAATGAAAAAGCGCAAATATTTCACGGCAATTTGTACCTATCCCTAACAAAACTCCAAACACCTTAGGGGTCCCAAAATTCGTAAGTGTGTTTTCGCCGGGAAAGCGAAATTAGCGCAAAGGTCAACGAACTCTCCCAGCTGCCGACCCGGCCCTTCGCTACCCCGGGGTCCCGAGCCCGAGTCTCTCCTGTTCCCGAATAATCCTTTTCCGAATTCACCATTAAATTTTTCTAATTGACCAAACACAATCTGTGATGTATTAATTTGTTTAGTGAAGTGGTATGATGAATAAATACTTAGTTATTGACCTAGTTTTGAGATCGAAAATTAAAGGTCTTAAATTTTAATTGTGCCGTGTGGTTCCCGGCACCAATAAAATAAAGAATAGGACTACTTTATTTCGTTCCCATGGATGTCGTAAAAGGCGATTAAGTGATAGGCTTTTAAACTTGGTATTCTTCTTTTAGACGATCGGCTAGCAACCTGACACTATTTGAATCTCAATTCTAAGTATTGATCACAAAGGCTGAACGTGGCCTTTCAGTCCTTTCAAGACTGTCGTCTCAGTCTACCCCGCAAGGGATATAGACGTGATTATATGTATATATGTTTGTATGTAATGAAACATGTCTCCTTCGTCGTTAGATGCTTTTTATTTATTTCTAAATATTTGTTTTTAATTAGTATTTATATTTTAACATCTTAAATGTGTCATTTCACTTATATTGAATTATGATTACAGTTTCTGCTTATACCTATAAAGCTTTATTTGACGAAATTCACGAATATTTAAAACGCCAGACCCAACTCGTTGGGATGAAAACATAGGATTGATAAAAACATCATTCAATATGTAAAACATTTAAATTTAGTCGTGCTTATTTATTACTAACAAAACCTCAGTTTAAACCCTCGGAAGATCTCATATGCATGCTCTCTGCATTACTATGCATGAGCCGCAACCGGCATAAAACTGCAACTGATTTTTTTTTTCAAAGATAAAATGATAAACATTTATTGTTTTGTTTGTGTGTGTAACTTTAGAATGGGACCACTCCATATCATTCACTTGGATGTCGTAAAAGGCGATTGAGGAATAGGCTACCTGTCACTATTTGAATCTCTGTTCCATCATTAAACCGCTAACAGCTGAACGGTAACTTTTCAAGTCTGTTGGCTCTGTCTGCCTCGCAAGGGATATAGACGTGATTATACATATATAGTATGTATAAAATGATAAACTTTTGTTGTTTTGTTTGTAAGTGTTGTACTCACACGCGAAAAATCAAAGGGATCAAAGCAGACATATCCGCGCGAAAGCTGTAAAGTAAATATAATAATGTATGGGAATAAGATCTGAGGATGTGTCCTTTGCATGACTGTGCATTGAAATGACGAAACGAGAACGGAGGGTGTAGGGTGACATTTATTAAGGAAAATATTACAAAATATGTATGAATATGTAATCTTTGTCGTTACCTTTTCTCGGTCTTTACGCGGGGTCGGCACAGTATGTTAGATGCAATTGCTTTTGTCACTTGCCATCTCATTAGTCACTCCTTTCCTACTGATACTAATATAATTTTATACAGGGGAAGGCATAAAAATCTGCACAATAAATAGTTTAATAATTTTTTCTTACTTGTGTTATAATTTACTACAGGACCAGCTCAATATATGTAATTTTTTTAGTTAGTTTGATACATAGTTTTAAGGCTTTAGTGTGTGTAAATGAAGGTTATTAAATAACTAAATTGAAATTATACAAAGGTATACGTTTAGTTTTTGATTTATTTTCATAAGAGGACTAATAATTTCTGCATATTATATACATACATACATATAATCACGTCTATATCCCTTGCAGGGTAGACAGAGCCAACAGTCTTGAAAATACTGATAGGCCACGTTCAGCTATTTGGCTTTAAGATAGAATTGAGATTCAAATAGTGACAGGTTGCTAGCCCATCGCCTAAAAGAAGAATCCCAAGTTTATAAGCCTATCCCTAAGTCGCCTTTTACGACATCCATGCGAAAGAGATGGAGTGGTCCTATTCTTTTTTCTATTGGTGCCGGGAACCACACGGCATTATATACATTTTTCCTTAAAACTAAAAAAAAAAATATCTACCTATCACCATCAATTGTATGTAAACTTTTATATCAAAAATCATCTAACAGCTGTTAAATACCTAGCCGACGCGACGTCACTTATTATTACAGAGAAACCGTGAGACTGTCCCTCGGGTCCCTAACTCATACGTTCCCTACACTCAAGTTCAAGAATAAGTACTCAAACAATGAGCCAAAGGCAGGTAGTGATTTTTTTAGGGCCAAGACATCTGCCTGCCCAGGACGGCAGATGCGAGCCGAACTATTGTTGAGACATTTTTTTCGCCTTACATTGTACTTGTCATTGATTTTGCTCCTTGTCTATGGTGAATCGGTTTTAACTTTAGTCTTCCAAATAAGTTTCCGGTGTCTATGGCGCGGTTCCGTCTCTTAGCTATTCTTTGGAGGAAACTGCGGAAATGTTGGTTGCTTGTTTTTTTAGGTACCTCGTACATTTCTTATTTTGACATTTCAAACGCTAGAATATAAATGCACATAGGCTGTACCAAAGTAAGACCTATTCTGACCATTTTTGAAGGAATACTAAAATGTTTCTTGTTCATCCCGTATAGTGACTGTAGGGTGTATATAGGACTGTAGTGTATATATTCTTTTTCTTTTTTCACTAAACTAAAAAAAATATTATTTAATCTTTATCCACGTAAAATGTTCAAAAGGAGGATATTGCCAATGGCATCCTACTAATATCTTCTTCTTCTTCTTTCTTCAGCCCATATTCATCCACTGCTGGATGTAGGCCTCTAGTAATGCATGCCATCGGTAGCTGAGGACCCAGAATAATATATAAGATTTTTATCCCGGAGTTCCCGCGGGATTGATAACACGCGGACGAAGTCGCGGGCGGCCTCTAGTAAGATATAATTAGGTACCAAAAGTTGCAATTCTTTTTTAATTTTGTTGAATTTTCGGTTGTAATTACATACTTTTTTATTCTGTTGACTGTACAGTTTCATTCATATGGCCATCGACAACATTTTTGCTATCGACATAGAATAAGCAGCTCTGTCTGTTTTCTATTCTAAAGCAATTTTTTTTTATCCAGCGCAATATATTTTATCTTTATTTTATTATGGCGGTAAGGATTTTCAGTCTTTATTTTGTCGCCTTTGTCACTTTTTTACTCCTAGCTATAATGACTGTTTGGGTTCATTTCCTGATGATTCATTAACCTTCTTGTAACAGATTATACCTTAGCAATCAAATCTTACATCTTTGAAAACTTGGTGGTCTTTTACAATTAAAACTTCGAAGCAAAAAAGTTTAAGATGATGATTTAACAAAATTATGAGAAAGAGCAGGCTATTTATGGAGTAATGAGTATCTTTTACTTTTAAAACTGTGAATTTAAAAATAAAGAACTATAATTTATTCAGATGTTTACCTAATTCATCGAAGATACATACATGTAATCACGTCTGTAGCGGGGTAGGCAGAACTAACTGTCTTGAAGACTGAAATGCCGCAATTAGTTTAATGGCTTAGTGATGGAATTGAAATTCAAATAGTGACAGGTTGCTAGACCATCCTACGAGAAGAATTTCCAAGTTTATTAGCTATTTTCCCTTAGTACCTCGTTACCTTTTGCGACATCCACGGGTAAGAGATGAAGTATTCCTGCATACATACATATAGTCACGTTTATTTTCCGTGCGGGGTAGACAGAGCCAACAGTATTGGCTTGATGATAGAATTTGAATTCAAATAATGACATGTTGCTAGCCCATTGCCTCTAAAAGAAAAATCCCAAGTATATAAGCCTATCCCTTAGTCACCTTTTACGACATACATGGGAAAGAAATGGAGTATTGTTTTTTCTTTTTTGCTTACAAATGATTCATAGTTCTAACAACATCATCTGATAGAAGAAAGGCCTTTGCCAACCAATGGGACATTATCACAGGTTAAAAAAAAAAATACCAGAATTGTTCCAATTATATGAAGTGTCCGGGGTGTGGTCAAACACTTATGACCCAAAAACCATATTAGCGATAAGTTGATAAGAGAGCGGTAGCCACCCTTAGCTGCGGTCGTTGACCCCGACCTATTGGTTTTCATAGTTCTAATTTTAGACTCTATTGCTTTTGTATTTAAGTATATTTTTGAAAAGCAGCTTTTGGTGTATCGATGTGATAGACTTTGAATCACTGATGACGTTAGTGGCGCAGTGGTTAGGGTGAAATCATCAAAATTAGGAATTAGGTGGTTCGGGGGTTGATTTCTTATGAACTTAGTTAGGTTTTTGAGAAATGTTTATAGTCTGCCATTATCAGTTGACAACCCTCGGTGGTGTAGTGTGAATGTTTTTAGTTGATCCTAATGTACAAGGTTCCAGGTTCCACTATCAATAAAGCAATGATGAAAACAAAATTGTCTAATGGTTATTAAGATGATGTAAGTATTTATTAATGAGGATGAAAGTAAAACAGTTTTCTTTTGGTCATTTGGATATAAAAGATGAAGCTTCTTGCTGCAACCGACTAAGTACTTTAGTTCTAGCATTTCCTTCAAAAAATTCATAGTCTTGATATAATCTTGATCAATGCCCGAGAATTAATTGAATCATCTCTTACGGGGTAGACAGGAACCAACCATCTCGCTATGGCCGAAAAGCCACGTTCAACTGTGTGGCTTAATAAAAGAATTGAATCTTAAATAGCGAGAGTTTGCTACCATTTCGCCTGAAAGAAGAATACCTACCTAGTTTATTACCCATTCCTCTGAATGACTTTAACAATCTGCGAGGTAAGAGTAGCAAAAATTCATAGTATTCTTGACATAATTGCCAGTATACCCAAGAATTTATTGAAAATCCCATTGTCTATATATTTCTGGGAGCTTCTAGTTAACTCGTTCTCGACAAACAGAATCAGATAACCAGATAAGAAAGCTTGGAGCTTAATTTAAAGCTTTAATTTATCTTGAGAACCCATTGCGAATCTACGTAACTACATTATCACTGCACAGTAACAAAGTCGCTTTCCGCGTCTGTCCCTATGTCTGTATGTATATATGTATACTTAGATCTTTAAAACAATGATCCAACACGGGTTAGGTTAACCTGAAAAGATTTTGGATGTCAGATGGGAGTAGCTTCGTGTATTTTTAGGGCCTTGATAAGTCAACTTAATTATTTTCCTCGGCCTGCTTATGAGTTTACTCACAGTTGCTATTGTGACTCAATTATCACTTCAGTCAGAATTCTATGAAAGTGAACTAAGTGCGAGTCGCACAATATAACTATAAAGATAACTAAACCAGTCATAGCTGTTAAACTTTTTATTTATGTTAAATAAGAAAAAAAAATTTGTTGTTACCATACAATTTTTACATACTGTTGTCACAGCTTTTTTGTTACGATAACTAAACCATAACCAAAGATATACACAAAGACTTGTAGACGATACTATCTAGACATTCAGCTAAGTCTAAGCTACCTGACCTAGACAGACTCGTAGCACTTTCGTAGCGTGGCTACGCGTCGTAGCGGTTTGTCTAAGATTGGCTACAATTCGTAGACTCCGTAGACTACGCTTATAAACTTGGGATTCTTTTTTAGGCGATGGGCTAGCAACCTGTAACTATTTGAATCTCAATTCTATCATCAAACCAGAAAGTTGAACGATGGCCTCGTTCAGCTGTTTCTTCTTCAGCCTTTACATTGTTGGCTCTGTCTACCCCGCAAGGGATATAGATGTGACTATATGAATGTATTGTTTACAAATAATCACGTGTTACGTATATAGCCAACATTCTTCTGAAAACGCTATGACCACGTGTGGCTGTATGGCTTAATTATGGAACTGAGATTCAAATAGTGATAAGTTAAGTTACCCATCGTCTTAAAGAAGAATCCCAATTTTTTGCTCCTTTATTTAATAGGCTATTTGACTGTATTAAAAATATACATTTCTTTTATGTCATCAGTCTTAATATTATTTTTTTGGAGCGATTTGTAATAACGCGAGATAAAAATATTGCATTATTTTAACAAAATCCGTCCCAGAAAATTAGGTTTTTCTATGCAGCTGTCACGTGACTAAAAACGAACGTGATTGGCTATTTCTATTATGACGTCAATTATCCATAAACAGGCTGTGGATCGTACCGTTCCTTAGTGTTCGCTATTATTTTTCAAGATTTTATAAATGTTTAATCGCTCAGGATTACTCAGATAACAAAGGTATTTAATAATGGAAACCAATTCCGCGAAAGCTGACAGTCGAAACCTACCAAAAGTGGACGCAATAATGGTTGGCGTCTTCTACAAAAACAATCCAGATTTCTATGCTACCGAACTGAGGAATGTGAAAACATCAATGTAAGTATATCTTGGTAACCAGTGATCTTAGATCATGATCTGAAACCACTTCTTGCGAATATTCAAATCCATCGGCATAGAAAAAAACAGTTTCGTAGGAGATTTTATTGTTGTATTAGTGCATTAAGGCACTGCACAACATTTATAGGAACTCATTTTAATAATTTTCACACATATGACGTGGCACAAGTTAAATAAAACAAGAGAAAATCAAAACTTTTCAAAACACCAACAAGCTTTGTATGATATTTACACGAAATTTACGTCACTGCATGCCATGGTCGCCATATTGCTAAAAGTCGCGTTTTGGCGGCATATTTGAATATTTCATTTTCTTTTTCGATTTTTTAATAAAATAGCTGTAATATAAGCATAAAAGTATTTTTGTAGGGCTCCTTATAAACAAATAAATACCCTAAGATAGTTTTTAGAACTTTGTCAAATAGCCTATTAAATAAATTTTATAGAAAGCTCACAGGAAAGAATATAATCTTTGTATTGTATAAAAATATTTTCAAAAACTGCTATGGATCGCGTAACTTGAACTAAGAAAAAGACTGCACTTCATATTATTTTGAACAAAATAAAATAGGCAGTGTCTATTTGTCTGTTTAGACATCATAAATATTTAACTATTTATGATGTCTAAACATACAATATTGAAGCAAAACAAAAAAGCTCTAAAACCCGTCTAAATGCGTAGGTACCTGTAATACTCGGCAAGTTATCACAAATTCGTGATATTTCTTATCAGTCGTGTTATGTGACCGACTAACTGACCCCACTTCCGACCATAGCGCCAATTTCCGCGTTCCGAATGTAAACAGGTTAAAAAAGGTCACAGATAAGGATTCCTAAGAAAAGACTAATCTTGATCGTTACTGAATCGATACATATAATCACGTCTTTATCCCTTACGGGGTAGACAGAGCCAACAGTCCCGAAAAAACTGATAGGTCACGTTCACTTGTATGACCTAAAGATGAAATTGAGATTCAAAAGAGACAGGTTGCTAGCCCATCGCCTAAAAGAAGAATCCCAAGTTTATAAGACCAATTCCATGCTAATATTATAAATGCAAACGTTTGTCTATATGTAACACTTTCACGACTAAACCGCGTAGTTCTTTTTCCACGTGGTACCAATATCTATCACGTGCTTTGACAACTTAAGATGACTCAGCCAGTCAGACACTCAGGCAGTGTACTCAGGTACCTGACTGAATCATCTTAAAATCTCAATCTATCAATACTTCCACTGATACTTCAAATTACTATTTCAAAGAGAAAATATCTGTATTTTTATTTATAATGCTTAAACTTGTAAGCTACAAGATAATTTTCACGAAGTTTAGCGGAGAGGTAAAATGGTCATTAAATTTTTTTATTTATAAAAACTCCTACGAAAGCGAAGCCCCGGACTAAGGTCTAGTTATATAACTACTATATCTTTCTTTATTATTTATTCTTTACTTTATCTATTAGTTATTTAAGTACTATATCTTTGGCAGGCGTCTTAAGCATGAAAAGTATCCTATTTCCTTCAAACGGATTAACTATCACACTTTCACATAAATAGCATGAAAATGGCATGCGTTTTTAATGTTTGGCAAATTTTAATGGCACTGTCAGAAAGTTATATACTCGACGTGACAAAGAAGCTAAGATTATATCACCACGTGGCAACAAATGTAAATAAATATTTTTTATTGATTTTTACAAAAAATATGAGTAAAGAAGTATTCTTCTTAATGTAGAATGTCTACTTTTTTAAGTCAATTTAAAAAGGTATATTTTAGAAAATGAAGTTAGCAATGCTACTTTTTTCGAAAAATGCCAATTTTAATGCAATAAAACCGGTATTTAACATAAATTAACACATGTTCATAAGTGATTAGTAAAAGGTTGTTAAGGTAAGCTTACGCTACGGCAGGGCGGGCGGAAGCTGCGTCGCATCGCGCCCCGACTTCGCCTCGATGCAGTCACCCCTCCCCCCTCCCCGCACACCTCCCACCCCGCACTCAAAGCGCCTGCGCCCGCCGGCCGGCGACAGTTCTCCGCCGCGCCGCGAACAAAACGCACGTGAACACCGCACGCTCACATCGCGGCTTTAACATCGAACACTTTACATCCAGTGACTGAGAGTGAGAGGACCCAAGACTCCTCTCTTTACCCGTCAAAATAGCTTCACAAGTGGAAATGCCGTCGAGCTTGTTCGGAGACCTCGGTGGAGGCGGTCTGATGGAAGACCAGAGAGCTTACCAACTAGCTCTGGAACTGAGCTTATTAAGTCTAGGCGAGAGTCTGCCATCGGCAAACCCTTTGGCCAGTCCTCTGGGCTTCGCGCCTCCCCCGGATGACAGGGCTAAGAAATCTCAAAATATGACTGAGTGTGTCCCGGTGCCGTCTTCCGAGCATGTAGCGGAAATCGTCGGGAGACAAGGTAGGTACTAGAGCTGCAGAACAGCTGTGGAGGTTACACACCCTTATGTAAGGCACGTGACAGTTAGGTTATGTTCGATCAAGAAGTTCGCACGCCGGTAGGCATGCGTGGTTTTATTTTGTGTACCCTCTGTTGGGTTTCGGAACTGTATTTTCTCGCTGTAATTAATTATTTGGGGCATGTTTAGTGTTGAAACTAGACTTGAAGAAAATCGGGAGATTTCGAATATAACAAATGCATTTTAGTGAATATCGCTCGTAATTTGTAACCTTAAAGTAAATGGTATTTTTGTGCTTTATAAAAGCCTTAAAAGTATATATTTTTAGATTTATATTTATTGCAAGTAAAGACTTACCTACGCATTTTAATTATTTTCGGTAAACTTATTTACGTATGGTAACACTGTTGGCTCTGCCTACCCCGCATTGTAGATTTATTTATTTAGTAAGTACCTACCTACTCTTTATTTTGGATGTCTGTTTATTCCATAGTATTCTTGCATTAATTATTCAAGAAAGCTTTCGTAAAGGCCCTTGATGTTGCATTTCGTTTAACCGTTTAATTATGTCTAGTTAAACCCATTTCCCTGTAATTTGTTTTCTCATCATTGAAAAGGTGTAAACGAGCCTTTTAAATTTTATTTTTCTTATTATTTCTGGTTGATTTAATCGTAATATCCTGATTGATTATATTTATCGTGTAGGTAATTTTAAAAAGGCTTTTTATAAACTATTTATCAAATTGTAAAAAAATATTTTTGGCATTCCAAAAGTCTTTACAAAGTTTTAATACCTACTTTGTGTTGATTTGTCTATTTCCCCTTAAGTATATCACGGTAAAAAATAATCCTAAAACAAAAAGCAATACCATCAAAATAAACAGAATACCTATTTATGAAAATCAGCTGTCCAGGTTAACTCTAAACCCTTCTCAAAAAGGTTTAAAACTTGCCTTCAAAGATGGCATTATCTTTTTAACTGTCCCATCTCCCAATCTCTCACTAAATCATCCCCTTTGGTAAGAATAACGATAGATTCTGAGCAAATCCTAGATTGATAAATTGTCGATCTAATCACGCCTGAAACCTAGGCACCTTTATCCGTCTCACTGGGTGTTTGGTCTAGCACATGATTGCCTAAATAATTGTCACAGTTAGGTACAATTTACTGCTACAACAAAACCTATTTAGGAACCTATTGTCGTTTTTTTTTTTCTAAACAAACTTATTGAAAACAAATGCCTGCCTACCTTATTTTTTAACGGATGAAATAAGTAAGTTATGTAGGTATAATGAAATTTTGAAATTATATTACCATAAAAAAACACATATTTTTTTCTTGAAGTAAATATTGAATAATCATAAAAGGTCCTCTGTACATGTAAATTTCATTAACAGAGAAATATAAATGTTACAATTCTTTTCTTTTAAATTTCTTGGTACAAAAATATGGGCCACAGATTTAATTTTTTTTTTAATTCAAAGTCTACCGTCCTATTCCATCAAAATTTCACATACCCTCATTTAATTTGTTATATCGCATACAAACACCGCAGTTCCTACGAATGCTAGGCAAGTCTATAAAAAGTCTGTTAATTAAAAGGTACCATTTGGGCAAAAAAGGATCCCTTGGGGATGTCGGGATTTTTTCTCGTCAAGCAAAAAATACCGACAAAGCTGCCCCATTTCTTATCTGTGGCACAATTTGGAAATGTGCACGCTGGCAATCGATTTGAGACAGATTTCTGAAGCATTAATTATGATAGAATTGAGGTTTAAACTAAATCAGTATTTGTTACGATGACATTGAGCTCAAATTTGCAACGAATGTTGATAACAATAGAGATAGTAAGTTTAAAAGGTGTTCGTTACATATCTATACTATACTATACATATATCACCCTTATTTCATCCTATTTCAGTCACTTAACTTTCTTACACATATTGATAAACAATGACGTTTGCAAATACGTCAGTAAATATTATGAAGACCATCACCGCACACAGTTTTGCGCGGGAGCACATCAATTCTGTATAGTAACTACTTTATTTAGCGTTCTTAGTATTCGGTGATTAACAGTAATTCCTAATATAATTAAATTCTTTCTTTCCTTTTCTCTTTGGAAAAAGCTCTTGTTTTTTTTGTTCTTCCAACGTAGTCTACTGCTTGCCATGGTTACTTATGGAGTAGTCAGCCAACATTCTAGAAAAGACTAAAAAGTCATGTTCAGCTGTATGACTAAATGATGGAATTGAATTGTCATAGGAAATTCACTTTCGTTGAAATAATATCGAAAGGAAATTAAGTTAACCCTCTCGTATCATGATTACCATTAATTGATAATACCAACAACCCTAAAATGCATAATTCATGGGAAAATTAGGGTGTTCATCCCCAGGAGCAGAATCTATAAATTTACTTTAAATTGGCTCTATTAGACCGATTATGATGTAATTTGAATAGAAACAATAATAAATGTGAGGGCTTGTCTCTAATTTGACTGTAGACCGAAGAAATCATGACTTAAAGTCTGATTTTATTCTTCTTTCAGTCTGATGAAAAATACGGCACTCGGGCATCAGGCATATTTTGTGGTCCATATAGAATTATCAAGACGTGATGATGCAATTGTGTCTTATTGTTGTGTAAGGCATGTAAATATACCTTTTTCAGTTCAGTAAATATAAAATAAGGAGAAAAAATTAACAGACAATCTTAAAGATTGTGTCATTATGTAAGCTCGATCAGAAAGTCTATGTAGCAATACGTCAAATAAAGCAAAGTGTCTAATTAGCAACCTGCCGTGCCAAGCTAATCGCCCATTTAGCTAAATATTCAGCTATGAAGAGGGCTATAAAGCAAAACGAATATTTTATCGAATGAAATAGTTTTTCATCGTGTACACTTATGATCAAAATTACGGTAAGAGCCTTATAAAAAAAAATTTGAAAGTCTGACCACCGACACTAGTTACTTTAAACTGGAGACAAATTTAAAAGGAACAGAAACTTAAGTCATTTATATAGGTAACATTCTGAATTTAAAATTTCACTTTTATGATTATATTTAAGCTCACGAACCTACCCTTGTGAGATTGTTTTGTGCGAACCTTATAATTGATTCAAAGAATACTCGTTTCGCTCCAAAACTTTCCACACAGCTAGAGAACAACAATACGACGTATAACTATAACATACAGACACACAGTCCCTTGCATTTCCAGACGAGAATCGTAAAACCGGAGCAAAAAAAACGCAGCTGCTCCACTTGCAACCTTGTCTAACCACCGATCGCTGCTTTCGGCCAACGATCTCAACGGCGATACACGGAGCGCTTAATGCGACAAGGTGGTATCGTGGACCATTCCATGTATTGTTTTGTAGGTTACGTATATTTAGGGCGTTTGGTTTCGTATGTTCGTTTTGTTTTATGTTATTTTGATAAAATTGTACGTCTAAATCATGGCTAAATCGTCGTTTAGTGTATCAGGCAAAAGGTCTGGAAATTACGAGTTGTTAGGCTAATTTAGTACTATAAAGCATAATGATAATGGCAAAGAAAAACTATCAAAGTTGCCTCAAAATAAGATCATTATTAATAATTAAATTAGGGCAGACCTTTAAGCAATAATTGGATTATTTTGTGGAATGGATTAATCTCGGAGATAGCCTTATCATTCACGAATGCTACAAATATTTGCCTTCGTGTTTTACGACCGTGCTCTGTCCTGCCCGTTAAGGATTCAGACTACATATGTGTAAAATGCCCTGAAGAAAATTAAATAAGGAACTTACCCGGAGGGATAGGCGGAGTCTACATCTCTTACCATTATTGCACTATAATACATATATTTCTTGAACTAGGTATATACTCCGAACAATAACATCAACAACAAAAGCTTTCCTTACAATTATACACGCAATCTTATATTAATGCGAAATAAAAAAAATTAAAGACCTTCTTAGAACCATCTTGATTTTTTTTAAAAGACAAAAGAAGCATTCGAAACCCAATAGTCTGTAGACGCAATTCCGTGGAAGCTCATTGTGCCTTCTCTACCTGACTGTACTTACGTTCAGATTCTCTGTGCAAATGTACATTTATTTTTGTCTGCATGCATGTTTCTATGGATGGAATAAAAGGTCGGATTTAGTGCGAATTAAATAAATTATCGCTTTATATTTTTGAAGTACAGCCAGAAGAATAATTAGGTTGCTGCTTGGATAACAAATTTTTTTTAGTTATTTCTACCGTTAGTACCCGAATTTTTTTTAAAATGAATCGTTTATTAAATCAATTGGTTTGTGCTAAATATAATAAAGTAATAATTTATGTACTTATAAAATATATTTGTACGTACAGCTTATAAATGACCTTCGGTATAAATCTTCCCAAATTTTATAGAAGCGAAGAACGAGCGGTTAGCTATTCGCGTTACAGACAGATAAACTTTCGCTTTATAACATTGATATTTTAACCCAATAAAACAATTAAAACCATCTTTGTTTGCACCAGCGACATCTGTCCGGGCGCCAAGCTTGTTTAAAATGATCGCGTTTGCGTGACGTCACGTCCTGTTGTCTACAGGCGACTATCGATATCGATATGATTTGTCGATGTCGAAGAAGCCTCCTGTCGGCACGTTTGTTCATTCATTGATAATGCCACGTCGTTTCACACTTGCAAATTTCGATTTTTTCTTGCAAGGTAAAGTCAGTCCGCAGACACTGATTTATTTATAGTCTACATGCGTTTCCGTTAGCATAATCCCTTTGTTTTACTTGTACTTACTGTGTCGTTTAAGAAATCACAAATATTTATTTGCCAACTGTATGTATAACTTATGGTTAAACCATTATACTTATTCGTAATCATCAGCCTTTATAACTCGTTAGAATACGGTTCCCAAACTTGGAGTTTCGGTGAGTAATTCATCCCCGTCTGTCACGGGCCGGTTCACTGACGAGTCGCTAGGACCGGTTCTACATCAATGACTGCCAACCCCTCTCCTGGCCTCTATTTACTCCTCATCTCTTGATACCATGTTTTTTGTCCACAATAACTCTCGATTTTGACGTTACCCGTCCGTTTCGGCTCGAGAATTGTAGCTTTAATCGTGTAATTCACTTGCTCGTGTTGGAAAACTGAAATAAACATTGGTCCTTCCCGCTTGAGAATGTGGATCTGCGTATCTTTGTCATTTTGTACATAAACAAGTACTTGAGAACTTTATTTAAGTTAATCGATGCAAATTTAAACGAAAGAGAAAACAATTTCGTAAGTCACACGTGCGAGCGGAATGTACTAAGATCACAACACCGACTAGACGGTGCACGAGAATCGACAAGATTTGCAATGTGGCTCGGGTACGTTCCGGTCGACGCCACCGCACAGGGTCAAGGCTTCGAGCTCTTGCACTCTGCTGCATGCCTAGTACGGGCGGGGAGCGCCGGCCGAGTTGCTCTTGCATTGCCATCAGCGGAAATAGGGCTAAAAGAGCATGTGAGCTTCAGTTATTCCTTTTCTCGCAAGAAAGTTGGGTAGAAGATATTAGCGGACTATTATAGTATTTATTTACTTGTTTATGAATTCATTCTGTTCGGTACTTAATTACAATATTCTTGTTAGCAGTACAATTTAGAAATATGATAAGCAGCGATTGGTCAAAGAATATCAAATAGATCATCGCATGTGAGAAATAAATTTTAAATGGTTGCTTAATTGCTTGTTAACTGTTACTTACCCCAACTAATAAGATTACACAAATCTCCTATCCGTTGACAATTTTTGAATGAAACTTCTCGATCGTAAAAAAATAAACGAGCATATGTCCCGGCGCTGCTGCCGAGACATCCCGAAATTCCAGGGCCCCATTTTTTTCGTGTAACTTGACAGATGCACTCTGGGACGCCACTAACCGCATCTTGCATCCTTATCGCGCTTTCGGAAATAAGATCTATGGTTGTATCTACTACGATGAATTTGAGGGTTATTTTAAGGTGTTCTGCCGTCCTTGTCGTGCATCGTGGCGCCATCGCCCTGGGAAGAGGAGAGGTGCTCCAACTCGCTCCTGTTTGTATTGCGCGCGTTACCGCAGTTGCATTCTTAAACACGGCTACTTTTTGTTTCAATATCAATAGCAACGGTCAAGTTCAGCGGACGATAAGAAGTTTCATATGGTAGCGTTGCATTGCAAAAGATCTGCGTGACGTCACGCTGCGACGGCACCCCCACGTCTGCGAAACTTAGGGACCCTAATGAATGACTTCCTAATTGCCGCGGCAGCACGAATAAGCCCGTAATCCGGCGCGAAAACCGCGACTTCATTTAATTGTGAACCTTTGGCTCTTTTGTATGAAAGCTTCAAATCGATTGTCAGACTTCTCGCGACAAGTACTTCTGGACGCGAGTAGCTAAAGTGAAGTCGACGAGGCGCAAACGACTCTACACGGTTCGTTGAAAAAGCGTCTTATTATTAGTGATGCTGGATTTAGTTTTGATCGCTTGGCCTGGTGGTGGTGAGGACAATTCGTCCGAGAAGCGGTCGGCCGCGGCACAGGGCGACAAGTCGATATGCTCCCGCACTAATGTTGACAACAATCCATCTCTGGCTGTCAGACGGCGCCGCGAATTAGACTCACTCCCATTTCGATTTACTCCTCACAGCCTGTAATAAGCGGCCAGCAACTTTCATTACTTCGCGGCTATCTTCGACCAGAACTATGCGATCGCAATTTCTGCTCAAGTTTAATTTGTCTCGGACTACATTATTGTTGAGTAAAAAAATATGTGTTCGTTTTTCTCGTTGCTAAAGGTTTAATGACAGGATACGATGTAAATGTGCTGGGAGTCGAGCGCAGATGTGCGAAATGTCGTCGCAGGTTCCGTTCCGAGTTGTGATCTGACACATGTGTTTATACACATGTAAAGTTGTACTGCTTTCGGTGGAGTCAATAATTTTATACACTTCAGATCGTAGGTTGAATATATTCAGTCATATTTTTCAATTACGAACTTCAATCGGCTCTTGTTCGATGAAAAATCTCTAGCAATAAGTAAACGTCAATTATATAAATACTTATTGTTACTGAATTGATATTAATCTTAACTGAAAAAAGCAGATGTTGATGGCAACACCTTTAACACGCGATTGACATTATCGTTAACAAATAGCTGACGTCTTACCATCTAATTGTTGATAACTATGTTACGGCGTACGTTGATACATCTGCTCTAACCGCCGTCTTCGCACCTGCGCGCCTGCTGCGTCAACCGTCTTTGCTCCTTGCATTCATGATATCCTGGTTCCTCATCCATTTCACCGTACAAAATTTAAATAGAAGAAACGCATTCCTCAATCAAATTGCAAAGTAATTTTAGCGGCAAAATCCAAGTCGGTAGGTATAATATAGGCTAAAAATATCTTTGATCAAAAAGGCGACATCGAAATCACGGCGACATTATTATGCAAATCATTGATATTAAAAGTATAAAATTATGTTACCTACATTAATGAAGCCGTTACTATTCTTGAAATGTTGCCAGCATTGCAGGCATTTATCCGATGAATGAATTAATTCAATGTGAAGTCTTTCCGTAAGTGGACCGGGGTAAATAATTAAAAAACAAAAACTAAAAGAGGTTGGCAGGTGTACACGCGAATACCTATGCTCTCGACGGGTTTGCTGAATGTCAGCGCAGTTTATAGAAAACACCGTTTAAAACGGAATCCAGGTATGTCCTTTCAATAATTACCTACTTGTTTTAAAACTATACTTTTACTTATTTGCTGTAATTATAACAGTAAAATTCGTATTAATTACAGCGAAATAACTTATCGACAAATTATTGAGCCCCATTCAACCATGGTAGTCATTGTTAATCTTATGTTGGCAACATCAAATTTAAAGAACGCTCACCAGTTCTTTATTCAAAATTACAATAGAGAACGAGTTTGAGGCAGTAATTAGGTAGGTAACCGGCACAAGTGCCTAGTTGGGGTTACGTGTTACCATTTAACCGTTCGCGTTCCCGCGTTTATTGAACGTAGCTTGTCGAAGGGCCGCCTAGGACGCAGGCAAGTGGCTGTCAGTGCAGCTGCGCTTTCCGTTGGACAACCGTTGGTGGCATTGTTTGTTATAGTCGTAAGTCAAGGTAATTGACAAAAATCGTTATGGTAACTCGATCTGTCACGGAAAATATCAATTTACATGAAGTGCTTATTTAACGTAATTTTTAAGTTCTGCGTAATAAATAAACTTCTATCTTTCAACTTTTTTTAATCTACCTGTTAAGCTCGTCTCAGATGAAAGAGCCACGTTGGTCTTTTTATGTCTTATCTTCCCACTATTTCTATATGGTAACCTCAAAGCGATGATAGTGAATTATTTCTCTCATTTCATATCACGTTTTTATTCTTACGTAGTTGACAGTGACCCACAAGACCGCCGATTTAGCTGGAGCTAGCCTTCACGATAAAATTGAGATTTAAGTCATAAACTATTGAAATATGTAGCGTGTAAGTTCGTGAGGGTATCACGGCATGAATCATGGCCTGTTTGACTCTTACGTGTCGGATGCAGGGTTATCGAGTTCCTACTATCACAATAAGCGGAAATATAGCACTTGGGTAGCATCAGAAGATCAAAGTGGGGAATCAAGGACATTTTCAAAGGAATCTTAAAACCGAATACCGCCGTAAAAGGTGAGTAAGAGTTATATAAATTTGGGATTCTTCTTGTAGGTGATGGATTATTAATTCTGTCTATGCCGTATAGCTGAACGCCGCCTCTTTTTTTTGAGACTGTTGGCTGTGTCTGGCTACCCCACAAGGGATAAATAAACGTGATGTATGTGTCTTGAAATCATCACAATATCTTTGATAGTTGTATTTTTTATTTTCACAACACTTAAAACCATTCACAAAATTGTGAAGTTTAACACTTCAGACTTTCGTAAAAACTTATCTGTCATTCACTGTACTTAATTGTTACATTCCTTTTCTCCCACAACAAAAGGACGAATGCTTTGTTCAAAAACATAACTGTACAAAAATGACCACCGAAAAAAAAGATGGCGGGCGGTTATTAACATGGGTTCCTAAAATTCCCGTGAAAGGTTCTACCTGCCGATGTACCTGCGCTAATCAGCCTTATACTGACGATAAATTAAATACACTTTTAAACGCTCCGAGCTGGATTTATGACCATGTTAGAGGTTCATTATTCGTGCATTTGCATTTGTTTCTTTTTTCTCGGGTTACTGGACTTGCTAATGTTGGATATCGTCTCGGATTCTGTCTAGATTATTTTACGTCTCGTAATTCTCATCTCACGGAGGTCTATGAAATTTAAAAGGTTTATTTAAAATACCAGGAGTGCAGAAGCACAGCGTAGCTCTAGTTTTGAAAGGCTGCGTAGTGGGTGGCGAACTCGACATGTAAGCCGATATTTCCCTCGTGAAAATGTGTTCAATGGCGGTGTCATATTGCCGTTCACCGAGTGCGTGTCAAGCCTTTAGATTTTCGTCTCGGATGCTGGTACATTATTTCGCGTCATTAATTATTTTGTACAGCTTTTTGTGCTGAAAGGCTCGCATAAGCCACCTGTCGTATAGACTGGCGTAATTAAAGATTGCGCGTTAAAAGAAGTATCTCCGGTCTCTCCGGTGCAACATGATTACCTTCAACAACAAGTGCCTATTAAAGAGTACAATAAGTGTCTATAAAAATATACATGCGATTAAGCACATAAACGGCTTGATGAGGCGGCGTAGCGGTTTTCAGTTTACTTGGCGGGCGAGAGGCGGCCTTAACTTGGAGCGTGTTCCGCTAGAGGCGGCACAGCTGGCGGAAAGGCGCCATCTGCCGAACGGCGCCCCGGAAACGCAATTTGTTTTGTTTTCGAATCGGTTCGATTCCCCGTATCCACGAATGCAAAGGAGCCGTTCCCGTCGATTGTGGTTTTGGTCACGTGCGCTGTTCGAAAATTAAAATAAACCAGTTAAATTATCTATGGTCGTTATAGGTGCTCAACAGTCGTTTGTTCGAAGTTAATAAAAGTTTTGTCAGAAACGCCGCCGGTTGCCCAGACAATTTTCATGTAGGAACTCAACCGTTAATAATTATTTTTTGATACTTGTCTTAAATTTATTCGTCAATAATCTATCTGTTCATGTCTCTTTTCCAACACATGTGTAAAAACGGTCGGCTCTGACATGGCAAATAAGATATTTAATTTTAACTCTTACATTAAATTTCTAAAAGGATAACATTTTATGTGGTCCCAATTTACCTCTCAACGTATTTTAACATTGTAATATGCAAACGAGTCAGTTTCCTAAGCTAATGTTTATCGCATAACAAGCTTAATAGGGCATTTAGAGCAACTCCTTAATTTTGGAGGCTCCTATTATTAAAATTTATTTTTTGATATTACTCTCTTGCACCAGGATAGTATAAATAAATGGAGATTAATATAAATAGAATTAAGGGTATCGAAATGGAGCGTCGTTTCAACTTGGAACACATCTGCCGTAGCACCTGCCGACGCGAACTTAACTTTTTACAATCAAACGCACACACGTGCAATCGAAAAGGTGCGATGAAGCTCCAGATAACTCATATTAGCCTGGTAAAATTTTAAGTTCCCTTCGACGTAGACAATTAGAAAAAGATATTCACCGCAGATTATGTCTGAAACACGATTTATTTCGTTGCAATCGATGATAGTATTTTAACAATGGTTTTTTTCAATGAGTTTTAGATAATTCATTCCTCCTTTTTTCAATTGTCCGAACAAGAAAATGTCATACAAAGCAACAGAAATTGCGGCCCGAGGCCTTCCCTGGACACGAACAGACGTAGTCTGTAATTTGAACTTCTGCGCATAATCGAAAGGAATGTCTTCTAATTGCTCGATTTTACGCATTCCACGAAAACTTGTTTAAAAGACTTCTTGAGACAATAAAATGAAGAGATGATGATTTAATACTTGTTACTTCACAAATATCAGTGCCATAACAACAATAATATAAACTATAAAAGGTTGTTAATATCCGTGGCGTATTGTGTTGTCAGAAGCAAAATAACATTATCTAATAAGCGAAAATTTTACATCGAATAAAGTTTCTCAATATAAAAAAATTCAATCAGTGTCAAAAAGGATTGTCTATGGCCAATAGCGTTCTGAATTTAAATTTTTCTTGTCAGCCTGTAGAATACAACCATGGTCGGAAAGCGAGAGCCGTGGGGCTGCATTCCGCGGTAATAATCCTTAGAATCGGCGCCGACGCATCGAGTATCGATCCTTTTGCGACAATCGATTATGGCGAAGAATCCTTTCTTCCCAAGCTCTTTTAATGGCCTTAAAATAAGCTGCGCTGTTTTATAGTGGTCAAAATGTCATTTTAATGTATGAACTCGTTGAAATATTTATTTTCTCGATCATTTGATATTGGTATAGTCACGTTTAAAAGAATTAATACATTCTTATTGTATCATACCTTTCTAAGTTCGATGCATAATTGTTGCCCATAAGGAATGCTTGCAATGTGTTTGTTGTCCTGATGTGTTTGTAATTAACGCTCTGCTGTTTAGATACACAGTTGTATTTTGGCGAATTATTGAATTTCATAGCACATCCATCATTATTTAAAGTTAGGTACCCTTAATTTTCAAGGAAAGATTGATTAGGCATTATATGAGCTTGCAAACACACACCACCACCTTAGATCAACATCTTGCATACCATCAGGCAGATTGTCAAAGCCAAAAGCCAAAATACCCAATAAAAAGTATGAAGAAGCTCAGAATAATTATATTATGAGCTTGACATGCGCAAGCGCTTCACCACTGAGCTATTGAGCTCATCGATACTTTAAAACTTCGATAACTACCGAAATGTATACTAAATTGCTAACCTTTCCGCCGGCGGTATTGAACAACGATTTTATTATAATTGGCAACGCGGTCAACGTTTCTTGGAAATTGGCTTTTTTTTCTCCCTTCATTTCCAGCATTTAACCGATCTTGTTTTTGCGGCGGAATCGTTCGAATGAACCTTTGTTCTTGGCCATATTGTTTTTAAGGCCGCCATGGAAACTACGAAAGTGGGCGAAAGTTTGCAGAATCTATTGTTTATACCTATCAGAATAGTCATGGTCCAATTTCAAATAAGCGTAAATCCTGGCTGTAAAGACTTTTTGAAATGAAGTTAGCAATATTCCAATTTGAATTATAAATTCTCTTATTGGAAATATGAAAATTATGACCGCTATTTCTCATTCGAAATTTGAAATATAACGAATTTAGAATGAATTATTTCGTTTTGTTGTGTAGTGTTGACACAGAAACACACTCCCCGTAATTAGGGGTGACAGGGTGAGGTGCGAGGCGGTGTGGGAGCCCGAGGGACCGGCCAGCTGACGGCGCGCCGCACACTGGTTCGAAAATCGTATATGGTGGACTTAGGGATCAAAGTGCAGCTATCACGCTGATTTTTTTTTTACATACTCCTTTTAACAATAGCTTTGACTTTTGTTAATAAGGTTTTTGCTAAAAAGTGCATTTTCATATTTAAAAAAAATACTGTTTATTTTTTTGTATGGAGAAAAAGTAATAATCATAAAAATCTTTGAAATGGTAATACTGTTAGGCAGGGCCTAGTAGGCGTTATAGTCCGCACAATTCTCAACATTTTATACCTTGAAGTCATATTCATATGTCTGCCGCTTTGGCGTCCACAGCGCTTGGAAATTTTCCTTATTAAATATATAGGCATCATAAACTAAATTACCGTACCCATACTACGTGACCCGTTCAGAGGCGGATGGGTCAGTCTTTTAAAATACCGCACTTGATCATAGGAGGGGGGGGGGGGGATTTCATCATCACGTACACAATATCGCAGAGAGAATCAGAGGATCACAGAAAAGGAGGAGGGGCGGGGATAACAAAATGGATCCTTTTATACGTAGTATGGGTACGTTCCCTTATCTTATTAATATAATATATATATTAAATATAAATATTCTAGATCGAGTATAATAAAAATAGTCTAGACAGGAAACATTGTTTTATATTTTGTAGATCAAGTATATTAGTTAAACTGTCTAGATTTCAAACAAAAATGGACAAAACAAAAATGTTTGCATGTTTTAATAATATATCGTCACAGAAAAATTATTAAAAATGCAACAGAGAACTTCGGCCACTTTTAATATTCTTATACGTCTATTATTTAGTACCATACATTAAAAGTGACTGAATGCCAGACAGATTACCAGAGCCCTCCCCTCCACTGAAAATTATACTACTTAGATTCCATAGCGCTCTTCCATCCCCTCCACTAAAAAAATACTCGACTCTCATTGGTCGAGCCCGTAATCTCGTCCAAAGTGAGATGCATGAACAGGTAGAAATTATATAAAAGAGGCGCGTACGATAAAAAAATCACTACCAATTGAACTGTTGAAGAAGATACATCTCCATAAAATCAGTGACGCTCTATTATCATCTACATACCATGACTCGATTTGGAACCAACTTGGACTTCTACATATTTCTACGAGAAGGCGACCTCAAGGATTATAAAAGGCTCCATCAAGCGATTTTGGCTGGTATTCCACTCAGTGTTTGTGACCAAGATTCTGAAGAAATATTAAAGTTTTCAAGATCCATCACTGTCAACTTGAATCGCAGATGGACCGCGGCAAACAGAACTCAGAAAACATTTATGAATAAACATATGGGCTGGTTAGAGGAAAGAATCAAGTGGCCTGTGTGCAATAACCTGAATCTCGCGAAGATTTTTGAAGATACCATAGAGGAAGAAAATCAGCTACCAGAGCCTACAGATTACGTCACTCCATCCACATCTTCTGTTACAAAGGATATGAGCACTTCTACAGAAAGTCCGGTCAGAAAACCATTTTCTGACCTGGGAAACAAGCAAAAAAAAAGACGGTCAGGTACATTAACTGACTATACAGCAGATGAGTTGTCTTTTGCTCTCGTCTCTAACCTGAAATCGGAAGGAAAAATCGACCTTGCCCAAGTGATTGGGCACCTTATGAAAAACCCAGAACGAGCACACGAAGTTCAAACATATTTGTTTCACAAGGAGAAGAAGGAAACTCTCGAGGAAGATCAAGCTTTGGCCCTTGCTACTTCACTGGATTTGTCAAAATGGAGATATTTGACGCTAAGGGCTTTCTTGACAAACTACGAAGGTTCTGCACAGCTTCCTTCGTACTACAAACTGTTGAAAGCTAAGAAGAAATGCTATCCGGATACGTCTGATATTGAAGTAACTGAAGATGGAGCAAAGGTGAAATTGCAGTCATTACTGAATTTGACTGTACAGAGGATCCTGCAAGTTGTTGGCGAACCTCTAAATCTCCCAGATGGACATCTAAAAATGACCAGCAAATGGGGATTCGACGGATCTTCAGCACAAAGTAATTACAGACAGAAAAGCGGGCAACCTGACTTCGATGATTCATCAGTATTCATGACGAGTCTTGTGCCATTAAAGCTTGAGTCTGACAATGTGCTGATCTGGGAAAATCCAAAACCTTCTTCCACGTTTTACTGTAGACCAGTGAAGTTTCAGTTCGCAAAGGAAACCAGCGAATTCATCAAACAAGAAGAAGCTGCGATGAAAGAAGAAATCCGAAACCTGACTGTGTCAAGATGCGGGGAAGTCGAGATCAGTCATGATCTGCACATGACGATGATTGATGGCAAGATAGCTACAATCATCACCGATACTCCATCTGCAGCGACTTGCAATATATGTCTGGCAAAACCCAGTGAAATGAATAACTTACCAGAAGTATTCTCAAGACCAGTTCGGGATGAGGTGTACCAGTACGGACTCTCTACACTTCACATGTGGATCAGAAGCATGGAGTGTCTATTGCACATATCGTACAATATGGACTTCGAGATGTGGTGTGCACGAGGTGAAAATAAAAACCTCAAGAAAGCAAGGAAGGATTTCACGCAACAACAATTCAAAGAGCAGATGGGACTCTTGATAGATATTGTTAAACAGGGCTTCGGAACTACGAACGATGGCAACACTGCAAGAAAATTTTTCAGAGAATACCAGAAGAGTGCACAGATTACGAAGATTGATGAGAATCTCATTAGGCATTTCGCTGTGATCTTGCAGGTCATATCCTCTGGGAATGCCATCAACATCGAGAAATTCCGGGAATATTGCAGAGAGACAGCTGAACTTTTTGTACACCTCTATCCATGGTACAATATGCCAGCAAGTGTGCACAAGCTGCTCATACATGGGGCTGATATTTGCCGACATTTCTCTTGTCTGCCTATTGGAATAATGTCGGAAGAAGCATCCGAAGCAAGAAATAAGGAATTTAGAAATACAAGGGAGCAACACACTCGGAAAATGGGAAGGATTCAGAATAATGAAGACATTCTTCATAACTTTTTAATAACTTCGGATCCATATATATCACACATCAGGCCAAAGTATGCAAAATTCAATAAATTAAAATTATTTTCAGAAGCTATTGACTTATTAGAATCAGCGGTAGAGGAAGAAGCAGAAATGGAGATCGACGAAGTTTCAGTGGATAAGACAAATCCTTTGGAATAATCATCTCTTTAGTGTGCACAATATCACAGCTCTTTTCAGAGCTTTACAACAGCTCTTTTCAGAGCTCTACAAAAGCTCTTTTCAGGGCTACCATCTATATCTTCATATTTCTTGGGCAACATAGTCAATATCTAATGTATAAAATTCTCGCACGGTATAAATTTTGTGTGCTTGTCGCAAAGGTCTTGCTTTAAAAAGATAATCGTTTCATCATTAATAGTATGAAATTTCATCTCAATCAAAAATTTCATCGTAATCCTGACCTCCCCCCCAGCCTTCGTATGATCAAGTACGGGTATTTTAAAAGACTCCCCATCCGCCTCTGAACGGGTCACGTAGTATGGGTACGGTAATTTAGTTTATGATGCCTATATATTTAATAAGGAAAATTTCCAAGCGCTGTGGACGCCAAAGCGGCAGACATATGAATATGACTTCAAGGTATAAAATGTTGAGAATTGTGCGGACTATAACGCCTACTAGGCCCTGCCTAACAGTATTACCATTTAAAAGATTTTTATGATTATTACTTTTTCTCCATACAAAAAAATAAACAGTATTTTTTTTAAATATGAAAATGCACTTTTTAGCAAAAACCTTATTAACAAAAGTCAAAGCTATTGTTAAAAGGAGTATGTAAAAAAAAAATCAGCGTGATAGCTGCACTTTGATCCCTAAGTCCACCATATACGATTTTCGAACCAGTGTGCGCCGGACCGTGAACTGGGACTATTCAAACAGAAAATTTTATGCACCGCCACAATATTTACACAGATAATATTAGACTAGAGTTTTTAAATGGCTCATATCTTCAATTTATCTTAAAAATGTACGTAAGCAAGAGGTCACAATTATAAATATTCGGTATTTTATACGTTAAACAACATTTCTTTTAATTTTTATTTGATTATATACTTGCCTCCGAAATAAGAATACCTATACAAGGAAAAATTAAGTATTGTATTTTTTATTTATATCAATTAACTTATTTCAATGTCGACTACACATTTAATTAAATGGACTGCGACACCCGTAAATCATTAAATTAATTATTTTGAAGAACAAAGTTCGCAATCGCATTTTATCCGACAAAGGCTATAAATAACGAATTGGATATTTCAGGTATGTTCGAACGGGCATTAACATGCCGACGACATTTCATTTGTATCAGATGCGTCTAATTCTAAATTCTGGTGGTTATCTCACGGTGTCCGTCAAAACAATGTCGCCAACTTATGGTGACCCTTCAGCTAGTAGGAACTGTCGTTTGGCGCTTCCAAAAATAGTTTGCCATTATAAATCTAAAGGTCAATATTCTTTGGTGGTCCAAATTGCGGAACCGTTTGATGTGGCCGGCGTTTCATCGGCCGATTTATTTCACATAAATATCGTCAACAAAACGATTCACAATTCATTTAGATGTTTATCGCTTTTAAGACGAAAAACTAATAACGTTACGCCATTCAACGTGTAGCGGCCGACATTAAATTAGTTAGAGGGCAAAAAACAATGAATAATAAACGAAGTTGCTTTGGTTAGTCACATCTATAAGTTAATCAGTTTTGATATTTTTATTACCTGATGTCTAGTAAGAATTTATTGACACTGTTTAATGTATTAATAGCTGTATAATAATGTCTAATTAGAGTCTTGTTAGATAGGTCAGCCGGCGTTAAAAATAAAATCAAATTATCTAATTCATTAACTCTATGAAAAGTCGTGACCGCAGTTTTTTCGATGTGATTTTGAACGAGCTGGCTGCCCCCACGGCCCCACGCCCATCGCCCATAGATCAAAACGTTTAGCCGACGGTTGACAGATATTTTGATACTCGCAGATTATCTTAATTTATACATGGATGACTTACTGGTTGTTGGTGGCCTGTTTTTTAGCAAAGTTACTTGTAAGTGACATTGTCTCGGTCGAAACGAGAACGACAGCGGTGGTCTGCCAGCACCTGGCGGGCGAACCCGGAAAGTAAAATGTCAGTTAATTCTCCGACAACAATAAAGTTTACAACTCATTTGAGGTATTAAATGATTTTGTTTCGGTCGATTTGAATGCGGTACGAAAATCGTTAAATTAATTAACAAAGTAATCATTCCATAAGATTCAAACGCTCGGCGTGTGACGATCACGTGGCGTTCGAAATTCGAATAATTGTTTACGGTTCGATTGGGTGCATATTTGTCGCGCCCTGGGTTGCCAACCTTAAGCGGTCAATTCCCAGTGCAATGCACTCAATTCTGTTACAAAATAACTTAATGTCTTCGTTCGACGCCTTTTTGTATGGTTTTGCAACAATTAAATCTGCATTTTTGGCCCGACCCTAAACATATTATCATAAGTAGTTAATTAGTTTTAAAATGTTGTTTTTAATAGTTTTGTTACTTTTGTTGTTAATGTGTTGATCAATTTAAATTTTGTTTTTATAATATGTTTTCTATTACTGTATAAAAAAGTAAAAAACAAAAACAAATTCTGTATCTTGAAGGTACAGAATTTAGATATTTTTTTGACTGGTATAGAAGCAATACACATTTAGTTTTTTTAATATATGATGTTTTAAACAACATTAATATTTTGTACTTACTAACAAACCATCTGTTATACTATTTTAATAGTCCGTTTAGTCTGACTCGAGCGACCTAAAGACGACCTATCTCAGACAAAAAAATAAAGCCGCCCATTGACCATGCAACCTTGAACTAGTTAATAGGGGAACGAAATCCAGACATGGCAACACCGGCGCAGACTAAAGACGACCGTTTCTCCGTAGCATGCGCAGACGTATTATTATCCTATTATAATATTATGATAGAGCTGTGATCCGCGGCGTTGCCTGTGCAGTTATTTTGATCTCGATGCAATTGGTAAAAGAATGTTGAACATTGTGAAATAATTTATCTTTTCTTTGTAACCTGGTAAACTATGGTCTCTCAGTATTTTCTACTTTTTATTAAACTTATGTCTAAGTCAAGTCTTATCCAAACCATGACCATTACATAGCCGAGAAATGTCTTGCAAGTTGCATTTTTTTTTATTTAATGAATTTCGTCATTCAGCATATTCCAAACTGATTTTGAATTAACAATAAGTCCTAAACCTTTACATCAGTTCTGTCGTATTTTTATTTTTATTATAAAAATATATCGTACTATAGCAATCAACATAACAGTTGTTATTGGAATTTTTTGGGCCAACATTGCGTCAGCGCTGCACTGATGCATGCTGGGTCACACGCGAACCGTTTGATGTAGGTTCTTAATGACCACAAATCATAATCTTCAGACCCAACAAAAAACCACCATATCCATCTTAATTTAACCCTCCCATAAATAATATAATATTTGCAATTTTTTCAACAACGACTATGAGAAACGGACCGATGAAATATAGCGTTATAATAAACCCGTCCTTTTTTACCTCTTCGCCAATTTACTAATCAATAAATAAATTATTATCAAATAAGGTCTCGTTTCGGCTAACTCGACCGATAGGTATCATATTAACTCACTTACCGCGAATGTATAAATAAGTAGTTATTTGTACAGCGTAATCACAGGTTTGGAGGTTGCCTCAATAGATATAATTATGGATCATAAACAAAGCGCTTTGGGACCTCAAGAAAAAAATCGCCAAAAGCTAATCTATTCGCAGCAATTAACCTATCAGACATTATTTAGTGTTGAAGGTCATCTTTAATATTTAGGTGCTGATACATTTCCTATGTCTTATATTACGTCTCGTTATAATAATGTGTAATTATTCAACAACTTTACAACTCGCGTGATTGAATTCGTAACAGACGCCGACCGTTCGATTTTAAATATGGAATAAAGGATTCGAACGGTACCATTCTTTTTAAAATTGGTATCGAACAAAAACGTCGGAAAAGCAAGTTGTTTTGACATCTTTTGAAACTGTTTACTACATTTATGGCGAATGCAATTTGGGTGTGGCAACACTGAATTGATTTTTGTTTGAGGTACTCCGCGGTCGAGTTACACAAAAGAAGTTATAAGGTTAATAAGCAGTTTCTGTGTCGATTCCATGGGAGAACGCGATTTTTTCTTTTTGCCGTTTACTGGAGTCATTTTAGTAGGAAACAAAAGCAAGAAAGACTGCGAGCCAAGCATAGACAAACCAGTTCTGCACTATGCATCTCCCACACATGCAAGGCTTCCCTATAAATGAGCCCTATACTGCGGTAACGACCTGTCTGATAGATCGCTTCATTCGATACCTTCGGTGACCACTTGTGAGCTCATGATCTCCTAGTCAATACCACATAATTTTGTTTTATATTACATGGTCTGGTACTGCAAAAAAAATGTATATGCATTAAATTAGCTTCTAGAATAAATTAATTATTATGAACAAATTATGCAGTGTAATTTTCAAAATCTTATTAAAATAAATGAAGTAATTTAAAAATAAAGTGCCTTCACAATCGTTTATGCCAGCATTGGTGAAACTTATGGCCATTCTGACTGCAAAATTTAAAAATGTTAATCCAAAAATACCAATTTTTGTTTTCAAAGACTTCTAATACACTTTCAGAAGTCTGAGTTATACTGTCAAGCTAGATGCTAATAAATCATTGCTTCGAATAAGCACATAAGTATATGCTCACATCAATATCTGCATTACGTGCATCCGGCGAGCTTTCCGTCCGCCGGCGAACGCCATTGTCCGGCGGATGTCTTGCGGTCACACGCAATTTCACAACCTCTACACTCCCATTGCACTCCTGGTAGCCTGGTACTTACCAGACTATATTTCATAAATTTGTAATTTTGGTTTCCCCCTCACTTTTCCAAGATTCATTTCTCGAAAAATATTTCAATATTTTATGTACATATCCTTCCACTTTTCATAGAATAAAAGATCAATAACATCATAAATAAAAAAAAAAATTAACAAATCTAGATTCATATAGGTACGTATCGTACGTGTCAAGTAGAATTGACACGGGGAACCAAAATTGTTAAGACTTCCTATTAAAAAACTAAATGTGAATTCTAATATTATACTCAAACATATAATTTATCATCATTCAGCATTAATTACATAGTGTAGACAAAACACAGACGTTTCGACAGCTACAAGTACATGCCCATGCCTAAACAACAATCAGTGTATAGTAGAGGTCAAAATGAACTTTGCAATCAAACAAAGTAGTCAAATAACTGAGTAATTCGCGTTACAATGACTTCAGCCACTCTCGAACTTTTTGGACGACGCAATCTTTTCAAATGAAACAACTCCCTTGCGGCACGCTGTATAAATAGAAATAAAAATAAATCATGGCTCCTTATATTCCAGGCACATTTTGCTTACTTTCCCTTTCCCTTTCATCCATCAAGACCAGTCTCCTTTCAGTGCACACAAATTAATATATCTAGGTAGTTGCGTGTAATTTTTCCTATAACAATATTTGCTTTGGGACTCTACGTGATTCACATTTATTTCCTCTATGAACTGTTCAAATTTGTAGGCAAAATGTTATAAATACAGGTTCACTTTAGCCAATGTTACAGAAATTATTACAAAGTTCTGCAATCCTGTTATTATAAGAAAGAACCATATATGAATATCATTGTCGATCGCTTAGGGTTAATATATCAAAGATCACACAACACAATGCATCAATCATCTACATCGATGGATTAAAAAAAACATTTAGGTATTCTATGTCAGATGGAATCCGCGTATTTGTTTTTATCCCGACCTACCTCGACGTTTGGCTTACGTGGGCCGAGGAAACGGCCTCCAATCGTGTTTATGCATTTATAAATAGCTTATCATACGCTTCGTTGTTTAATGTTAGTAAAATTATTTATACTTTCGTCAACAATAGAACCTCCTCGCAAACGTTGACCTTTATCTCGTTTGCTTTCATTAATAAGTATTGCTGTCGTATCTACATATATTATATTTGTCAGATCTAATTGTTGCATAGCACATTTTGTCTAAATGGAACCATCTTTAGAGAAATCATAAGGAATTATTTATAAGACTTGATTTAAGACTTTGGAGACGATAATATTAAATACAATAAAAATGTGGAGCTTTCCAAGGTCTTCAAATAATTATACCTGAAAATGACCATTTGTAAAGTTCGAAGTGTCCAAGTACCTTCCAGAAAAAAAACATTGACCCGGAAGGTTTAATGATGAAGAAAAGTTTTGTACTCTTTTATACCCTTTAAAGAATGCGATAGTTGACTGAGGTAATTATTGCATAATAACAATTATGACAAGGAAAGAATACATTTTATTTACAATCGCGTTTCTTTCACGCAGAGTCGTTGACTTATTGGTTTCTCGAGCAGATCAATATGTCGCATGATAACAATATTATTGTAATTTTATGACTGACTTCGCTGATATGTATTTATATATAGATCAGTGTTGTCACAAGCATGTATGGAACTATTGGAAGTAGGTAAATTTAAGTAAGTAATCTTGATAAACTTTAGTTTATCCTTTTCTGGAGAGATCGATTTTGCTGGAATAAAAACTAACCGACGATAAGGCCATAAGAGCGAAACTTTTTCTTGTATCGAAACCATTGTAACAAACAGCCTAAATCGAAATATAAAAAAACAAAATTGGAAGCGCGAAACTGGATGTCTGACCTTACCGCCCTTCGGTTTAGGACTAGGTTTTGTAACGGTACAGCGAGCGTCACATTCGCTACGTTTTCTGCATTGTCATTTTGGCAACTAATAACCCTCGTGGGTTCATAATTTATAAGGCTGCTCATGCGACCGCTTTTTACCTCCGCCGCCGCCGTCTGGGAATCTTCAACAAAGAACGACGAAATTCCGTTTTGCATTCCGCGGTACGTCCGGCGAAACACCGATTTTATGTTTTGAAACTGATCAATCTGGCGACAATTAATCTGAGAATGGTTTCAAAGGATTGCCAAGTATTAGAAATGAAATACTTAGTAGACTTGATGATACATTCAAATGGCTACTCGTCAACAATGTCTTACTTATGCTACTCCGTTATAATAAGGTGACGCTGCCATCTTCTCTTTTGTAATTTCCATGTTTTATCATTTGACTCCAGACGAAGTATCGGATGAACTTTGAGTGCTTTTTGTACTTGTGTGCATGTGTCCCCGACGTTACCTTCGTGGCAATGAGGTTCGACGCTGCTGACCCACTTTCGTGTTATAAACCGTCCCGTCAAATTTACCCCGCCCGTTTCGGGTTAAAAGTTAATACTCACCGACAATAGCTTTTTTGCAACTTGGGCCCGTTGCATTCCCGCTTTTACGACCCTGACTGACCGACGTCTGACAGGAATCGTAAAGGATCAAATTTTATTTCTTATTGTTCGCCTTTCGCGAAATCTAATTGAAGTCGGGGTCGACCCACCACGGTTTACGGGTTTTTAATTTTACTGCCCACGAAACGGTGAATTATGTCCTTGTGTTGTAATGACAAGTAATGAGATTTTGTTCATTACTTTTTAGCATTTATTAAGGTGAAGAGTAAAAAATTACTGCCTTTTTATAAACACATCTTTTATGAGTTCTTTATATAAAATGAGTCAGACTGACCCTTGATTGTAAAAGACACAAATCCCAAGTTTAAAATGACGCTTATTAGATGTAGTTTGCAAAATTTACTCTGTTAATGCTGTGTCTTAACTAATACACATGTATATGTTTCTTTTCAAACGTAGCCTGTTCTCATACCGCAGGCAAGCAATGTTCGTAGGTAACCTCTTCTGACCGACTTGACTTTTATTATTGTGTCCATATGCAACGTCTCATGATTTACGATATCAAAACATATAAAATTTATCTCCATTCGCCTAATTAAAGTATTATTGCGTTATTATTCAAATGGATTGCCTAATTTATAATATTGAGGATACCGGAATTAGAGACGAATTTTTCTTTCATTTTTCCCACACGAGAGTTGGCTATTCTGCGGTTAATAAGATTATTTTTAAACTAGTTAGGATTGTCTTTGATTTAGTGTGGATGTCTCCGACATTCTTGTTCGGGTCCCATCGGATCGTCGTCGACTCCTACCTAGAATCTAGGCTTAGAGTCCGTGACTCACTTGATATTCGCCATACATCGCGCTGCGTCACGCACGCGCCTATCGGAAACGCTAACGGCCAGCCGCGTATTTGAATAAACCCTAACCAATTCTAAAGACCCTTTATTCTACATCAAAGTACTGGGTTTTTCAACAACCAAAAGCAACAGGGGAGCTCTATTAAGACTGGCCATTTAAATAATGCCTATTCAGACATTGCACATAAGAACCTTTTATTGTTATTTTCGGAGACCAATTCGTTTATTCTAAAGTGAAATTTGAAAAAGTTGTTCGATTCGATGGGTACACGTAATCTCTTCATTGTTAGTGTTTACCTTACCACATCTCGCTGTTTACGGATTTTCTGCAGTTTTTCTGAGACAAAGATTGGCGCATTCGAAATATTCTTGACGGCAGACGCGTTTGTTGTGGCAAGTTTTCGTGGAAACCACGAGCATCTTTGACATCACTTTACGTTTTATCGCGTACCGGTTTTTCAACATTTTTTTACTCAAAAATATAGACCTTTGTATCTTGTTCAGAGGAGGGGATATAGTAATTATGATGTTAAAGATATGACCGTCATTTTGTATAATATCAAAAAAGGCTTGCCAGATTCTTGCAACCATTCTTTTGACACAATGTTGCAAATAAAATTGATACTTTCTACTACGTAATTTAAACGTGCTTAAAATATACTCAGAATTACTTTATATGTTTTGTGGTCTGTAAATGTTACTTGTTCGAATTGATATCATTAAGTATAATTGCTGATTACTTATTTCTTTTTTTTTCAGGTAATCTATCGAGAGGAATTTCTTATATTGATCGGACTGTCGATTGTAAGTTCAATGAATTATTGTCCTTCATTATTACAATAATTGGTATTGTTTTGAACGGTTTCTTGTATTTTTTTTCTTTTTTTAGCGTCCCTCATTCAATTTATTTATTCTTACTATTTGGCCTGACATGAAAACACTTTAGTCCTAAATGTATAGGATACTTATTTAAACACTTGCACTAATAGTTTTAGGCTAAGCGTAAATTCAATTGATACCTCTCCTTTTGCTATGGAGTACTTTTTACTTTCAAAGTCATATGAATCATCTAATAATATGACCAAAAATTAATGATATTTATTGAAAACCTACACACAACACAAGATAATAAAAAAGAAAATATTTCGAAATTCGAATGCGCAGAACTTCATTGCATATCGCTCGCCTAGTAAAAGAGGGGCACAATTCGAAAAATGCGATTTTTGGGAATAGTGTGATAAAGATTTGACTTACGCGGATTTTTTTTTAAATTCTTATTAACTTCACCATTTTAAACGCTAGAGTTTTGAAATTTTGTATACTTTATTGCAGGTAAGTTTACAACAAAATCATAAGCAAAATTTTTTAGCATATTTAAATTTAAGTAAAATATAGCTTAATTAAAAATAACTTTCTAATTTAGGCCTTTATTATACTTAATGTCTGTATTTATTTAAGGCAAATTTGGAATTACGACTTTTTAATATAATAGTTTAAAACATTTAAAGGTCCTATTTCAAAATAAGACTATACTACTCATAGATTCTAACATTAAATAAGTTTAAATGCGATATTTTTACAAAAATTTATAGTTTCAAAAATTTTACTCATCCAAAAAAGAACAATAATGCGTCAGAAACTTCTTTATTTCTTATAAAATGAAAAAGAATATTAAAAAAAGCGAATACCTATTCTTAAAAAGAACCAAAAAGCAATCAAACAATTCTGCATTTGTGTATTTATATTTAGGTGTAACAGAAGATATGCTTGATAAAATAAAAATACGTTGGAGTTGAAGGCTTCCTAATGCCCAGAAGGATTTAAAATATTTAATTCTTTTACTACCATAAATTTTTTCACTGCATTTTAATTTTTGAGTACATGGTGGCTTCATTTCCCGAGCAAGAATTTGTTTTTTGGTATTAGTAGATGTGTATGCTTCTCCTAAGTTTCGTTTGATCTTTTGCTGATTCTGCTTCCACTTGGTAGGGTCGGCTTTACGTTTTCTTGTTAATTTCTTAGATGTGGACACTTCAGCTATGGTTTCTGTTGCAGAAGACAAAGATGTGGTGGTTGATAAACGTGGTCTACTTCCTTGGTTATAGGTAGGATCATTATCGCTAAGATCGACCTCACTTTCTCCAGAATTTATCAGTGAAACATGATAATTTACTGCAGGGGCTCGACGTGCAGGCGTCGTTTCAATATTATTAAAATTGAAGGTGAATCTGATATCTGAATTTCAGGTTGTTTGTCTTGAGGTGTTACAGATTTTTCTCTATTTATTGGTGTACCACTACGGGATGATGAACTTCTACTACTACTGCTGCTGGAACTAGACGACGAGCTGGAGTAGAAGATGCCCTTGATCTCATAGATGTAGATGCAATAGTTAAAGTGGTGTCAGTTACGAGAATATTGGGAGTAGTATCAGAGTTATTGAATTTTTCAAGACTATCAGATATTGTGTCGTCATGTTTTGGCGGACTACATAAAGGAATATTCTGTTTTTCAATAATACCTGAGTTAAAATCTGAAAAAAAAAAGAGACAGTGATTGCAGCATATCACTCAACTTATAGTTCTATTAGGTTCAGAACTATTTAAAAGTAGCATTCACGTAAAAAATCGCATCAAAATCAGTGTCTTAAAAACAGATAGGTGAATCTATGTTTAACAGATACATACATAAAATCACGCCTCTTTCCCGGAGGGGTAGGCAGAGACTACCTCTTTCCACTTGCCACGATCTCTGCATACTTCCTTCGCTTCATCCACATTCATAACTCTCTTCATGCAAGCTCGGCGGTTTCGGGTACTTTTGACCTGACCCTTTACCAGGACGTCCTTAATTTGATCAAGATATGTTCGTCTAGGTCTTTCCACTCCGACCTTTCCCTCCACACTCTCCTTGTATATCTGCTTAGTCAACCTGCTTTCATTCATCCTCTCCACATGACCGAACCATCTCAACATACCCTTTTCTATTCCTGTAACTACATCTTCTTTCACATCACAACATTCCCTTATCACCCTGTTCCTTATCCGGTCACTCAATTTCACACCCATCATACTCGTTAACGCTCTCATTTCCACTGCATTTATTCTGCTTTCGTGCTTCTTTTGCCATACCCAACGTTTACTCCCATACATTAATGTCGGGGCCTTTTTGGATAGTTTCTGACTGCTCATAAAGGCATGCAAAGCTCCATTCACCATGTTCCCCGCGTTCACTCTCCTTTCAATATCACTATCACACTTGCCATCTGATGTAAACTTTGATCCTAGATATACAAACTCTTTCACTTGCTCAACTTTTTCAAGATTTTTTAACAGGTAGGTGTATCCAATTCAACCAAATAAGGATAACAAAATTATAAATAAGCAAAATGTATGATAAATAATAATACCTAATAATTTTAAATCCAACCTTATCTTTTGAACCTGTAGTTTTTTGTATGATTCGAGCCGGTGGAATCGACGAATTTAGCATGTTCAAAATTTTTTGTGAACACGGCGACTTTTCTTAAAATATTCTGAAAATAATCATAGTTCATTTACTGAATAAATTCAAAAATATCTTCAATATTTATTATTTAGTTAATTCAATAATAGTAAATTTAAAAATAGTGATATATATCATTTTATATTTAAATTGAAAATGAAATTGAAACTAGAAATTATATTAAAGTAGTTGAGTAGGTACCCAACTTTGAAATTAATTAAAGAAAATGTACCATATAAAGACATAAATTTAAATCTGCTCCTAATTAATTCCTACAATTTAGTGCTACATGGCATCATTCAGATATATTTACGAAAAATATTTACTATGTTTGTATAGTAAGGGATTAATTTGAAATAACTCCACAAATCGAAAACTATTTTGGTACTAAACGGATCTTAATCGAAATGAGCCTTTGTAGTACAAACAGTATTTGTAGTACTTACCAGATTATTCATGATAGACGGGCCTAAATCGAAATCGGCTTCCACGCGCGGCGTGATGCTTCCACAAATACTGGCGCCTTACTAAATGGGCCTCTTTCGCGGGAAGAAGGACGTGAGGAAATCCTCCGTGTGAAAGAGACACAAATTCAGCGCTCGTTTGATTTGAGCCTTTATTCTTTTTTTATTAAATTGTGGTGCTAGAACTGTTTGTTTTGGGCCGATTTATCACAAAAAGTCGAAAACGGAAAATTTTGAATTGTGCCCCTCTATTACTAGGAGAGCGATATTTCAATGGATGTCCATGAGCGAGTCGGCGGCAAATTAATTTGTTTATCTTGGTATTGGGAGGTCGCCTGCTTTCCTCCATGCCTCGGAACAATGCGAAACCGCTTTTGTTCGGTTAATAAGCTTGTAGGACATAGGTATTACTTGCAGCGAAATAAAACTTCTTTTGTTTATCCTCTTCCAATTGAAATCATGGATTTTGAATCGGGGTTAAAACCTACCATACTTTTGCGAAGACTCGCCTTCCTGCACAGGCAACCTGATTTATTCTTACAAGATTTTCTTTGCAAAAACTACCAGGAGATCATAAATTGACATGAGATCAATTATTTCTCGCGTTGCAACGAACTGACCTATCCAACAACGCTAGAAGCACTTTCTTCTAAACTCAAAATGTAACCGTAACTATGAGCGGTCGGTTTCCGGCGCCCGTGACGTCACAGTCTCGCCGGTCGCCGCCCCTACTACGTAACCTTGGCGCGACGCGAGATGTGCCGCGCTGTACTTAGGGTCACCAAAACACATTGGTAAATCCTAGGTATTAGAAATAGGTATTGTAATTAATTTTCATTTGTGGCTTTAACATCTAGTTTGGTTTTCTTACCTTTGATTTTGGTACCGCTGAACTATTTCTTAATTCAGAACATTATGGATGTTTGTCCATGGAGTTCAGATCTTCAAAAGACCATTTACCTGTTAAATAGTCTTTAGTAGTTACACCTATTATATGCTTCAATATGATTCAATAAAAAAATTATGATATAGTCGGCGACCCTATCCGCCGCCCGCGCGCGCTTCACCGCCTCGCTGTCTTCGCTTTCGAAGTTTCGATTTCATTGTTCCTTTTTCAAAATCAAAATTCGAACACAGATTCTTCTAAAAAGCTCAATGAAAAAAAAAATTGGATCTGTTTGCGTGTAACAAAGCCGCTTAATATTCGGCCGGATACAAAAATTACATATCGAATGCCACTTATAAGAAACAAGAACAAAATCGGCAGTAATTTTTCACACGATCCTCTGCATAGTTGCCCTAAGCGCAGCGTGGCGGGGTGAGCGAACTCGCAACCTGTAATTTCGGACCGCAAAAGGAGCAAAACGCATCGAGATCAGTGATTAAAAACCTTTGTCGGTTCTACTAATATTTATATTTTCGCAATACGCCCGACATCTAATTGGCGCTCGTATATTTTGATGTAGGTACATTCTGTACCCTCGGCGCCGACCACCGCCGCATCATTAGTTTTCCTGGTAGAGAAATCATAAAGCACTCCATTTTTTATGTTGCCTTTATGTGCCGACGTGACCCCAGACGGAGTCATGGAAAAATCCATTTCCTTTCAAACTGCTACAATTTTAATATTCGAGACGCGCTGGCTATGCCACTAATTCACACACTCGTTTCGTAAATAAGGCTATAAATAGAAGTTAAATTAAATAAATATCGCAGGTACAGGCGACTAGTTTTAACTGGCCATTGGTACTCTCGATCGGCCCAAGGTCTGGGATATTGAACCTGGCTCGGAGCAACAGCACGACAAGGTCCGCCGTGAAAGGGACGGATGCACTATCACTCATTGTTATGGGGGAAATGTCGCGGCCTCACGCACCGCCGCCGGGCCTGGCATTCTCCGGACTAGCTAAACCTAGCTCTAATCGGCCGGCGTTTGATGCAAAACAGTTCACCAGGAGTGACCCCGGGCACTTCCTCAAACACGCCCGAGCGAGACAGGTGGGTGCAAGGATTAAAGTGCACGAGCGCAGAACAAGGATAGCTATAGGACGACAATCGCATCGGTCGACAGGGACGGCAGAAGTGCATTGCGCTGACGCATCACGCACGACACGACCGCCTGACTTTCTTGTCGTTTTGTCGCTACCCCGCGGCTTTCGGTTTCTGTTTCGACGAATGTCGCTTATGCCAATATTAATCAAGCCGCGTAATTAAATCCGCCGGTCGGACCGGTCGTTCGGTTGGCATTTATAGGTTCCCACGCGTTGATGTCATTTTTGTTATGTACGGCGGCCTTCGGGAGGGATGCGCGTTCCGGGCACGCTCCCGCGGGTCCACTGACCCACTGCGCCGCCCGGATTCCATGTTTATGCTGCGTCAGCATTGCCGACCTGCTTGCTCCCTTCAATGGAAACCATTCAAGAGCACGAGCAGGAAGCGTTCGACGGTCTAGATGCAAATCGAAGGTAAACGTGCACAGCGTTCATTGGCATTAGGTATTAAAAATAAATAATGTCAGATTCGGAATGTTAGCCGCGCATCGGTCGCCCTCCCGCGGAGCTCGCGTGAACTCTTTATCGCCGGGTGCGGACTCATCGTTGAGGAAATTGAAAACCAAGATTTATTACTTGCTAATCACTGAAATTGTTTATCGTAATATTTTTGAATGTTGCACAACGGTACGCACGTTGAGCCACCACGTGTTGCGTTATCTATGAAATCATACTTCTAATGCGGTAGTAGGTTCTCACGACACGGAACAGTCCATTCACACCCATAATGTCGAGCAATCGCGCCTCGTTCGCGGTGTTGATGGTTAGCTTATTTACCGGGCAAACACGAGATAAGCCGTGAACGCCTCGCCTGTGCTTCCCACATCTGCCTCGACCTTGGTTCTTTCAGTCCCTTGTGTAACCTCCTTATCAGTCACGCTCCCCTGGTACCTCACGGCGAATCCTGAGTTTTCCGGTCCCGATAAAGTCTTATCGTCGAATTAGAACGCATTCTGAGACACGTGCGTTATTACAAATCATAAAACTAACGTTATGAAAGCATCTTTCACTATCGTTTACGATGAGGCTAATAAAAATAAAGTTATCCACGTGGACCCCTCGCGGTCGCCTCGTTAACATAATTACTGAGTTTCGGCTGCACTGACCGGTTTTCGACCGAAATCTCAGTTCTTTTGCGCTTTTTATCGTGCTTCTCTAAATCAATGTTAGTGTTTGTGCGAAACCGAAAGTCAAGATTAATCTCTCAAATTTAACAGAGTATAAAAGGCTTTAATATCTAAGCGCAGAGCACAAAACTGGTTGTGCTAATCATGAATGTGTAAAAAACTGACTGGCTTAAATAGGGTTGTGGAATTTCAAAAACCAAATTATGACAAAAATTTGGCCTAATAAGTATTCTGCGCGGTTTATGAACTTGCTATCACTGAAACTGTTAGTATAATAAAATGGTTTCCATAACTACGATCTCCTTGGAAATAAGTACGTACCATTCAGCCTGGTTCTATTAGTAAGTACCTGCAAGCTATTGCCAACCCTATAAAAAGTCGAAATAATAGTGGGTAAGCTAAGCGTTTTGTTGACACAGCGCCTACTTATGAGCGATGTTCAGGGCGGTCCTTCCGTGGCCTTTATTATTCCGGTTATAAATTAAACTGCTCGTTAATCGGCCCTTTAATCCGTCTGGGCGTTGACTCGTGCCACAGATGAGATAAATATGGAGACCTAAGCTTAGTGTGTGAATTTAGAATTCTAATTGACAAATTTTGTCGGACTATTTTGAAGCCACTCAGATGATCCATCTCGGTTACTTTAAATAAAATATAAATGAAACCAAAAAGATGGCTGAATTAGATACTTATTTTGTACAATAAGTTCTATACTAGCAAGACCGAATAATAAAATTAGAGTAAAAAAATGTTCTTCCTTTTTTCATATTTCCCCGACGCGACGTCCGTGGGAGACATTTACTCCATCAGATAGATGACTCTGCTGTAACTACTTATGAACGGCACACATTGTCCTTAGACAGGACATTGGAAGTAGTAAAATTTAAACGATTACCCGGCGGCATACGTGCGGGAAACTCACAGTGGTGGTCCTTAGAGTCATCGGCCAGGAATGTGGTGCCTACACTGTTTTCACGGACCACAACCAGTGTATGTAGTTTATTTTTTATTGAAGTCGCATTTATAGCACCGACTACTCACATGCTTAGCTTATTACTCAACGTTTTCAGTCCTGTAGAGAGTTTTGGTCCTGTGGATTTGATCACTCTATGATTTAAACTGTTTTAAATTTATCTACGGTAATGAACAATATATCAATCAGCTTTAATTTGTGTGAATCGAAATCGAGACTTGAACCTGAGAACTTATCAACAACTAAAACGTCTACACCATATCATCCATATACAGACCAGCAGACACCCAATCGACAACAGATGATCGTACCCGAAGTATTTTTTCTGTTATTGTTAACCTCGAATGATACACTGTTTGAATATTTAGCTATATCCGCTGACTTCACTGCTTATAAAAAATGGCGAATAATTAGTCAATAAAAATTCCGCCGATTATATATACTCGTTGTTACACGGGTGTTACGTAATTGGAGTAAACGACCTAAGAGCTGGTGGACCAGGCGAAGGTCTTAGACCACGTGGTGTCGGCATGGTTATTACAAATACTTAATAGCGATCAACTTTTAATCACATCATATTAGGCAACACCGAATTGTTAATAGATATAGCACAAAACTCATTCATGGGATCTATGGGTATTTATAAGATAACAGAATGCAAAATTTTCATGATGTTGAGCACATAAGTAGACGAAGAGGTAATAATGATAACTCGGGTTACTGTTGATCCAATTTCTGGAGGATTAGGGGAGACGAAAGGGTAAATAGAATAGACGGCGGGCTGGCGACTGAGTCGATCCTCTTTTCGGGGAAAGCTACTATTTACGTCTGGTTTCCTAGTAATCTTTTTGAGTATATAAGCCTTTCACAAAGCAAAATCCTTAAAATTTAATCTCACTTGAATATGAGTGCTGACATTCTTCAATACAAAAGGCACGAATATGATGCATCCTGGATAAATGATTCATCATTCGGCTTGTACAAGCCAGACAATTAATTGATGGTAATCAAACTAATTTCTTTTACTGTTAACTCTAAACAGTGGTTGACACATTCGGGTCACATTCTCATATCCACATCTCCCGAATTGAATCTCGAGCGATCAATCAAATGGTGTTGTACTGTTTACTTCTTCTCGGCGTTTGTGAATTCGTAAACTTCCGATTTTATTTACAAAATTGCTGAGTATAGCTGGTTCGGTTGTTGCCGTTTTAATTTGGGCGTGTGTTGAGCGTTCGATGGACTGTGCCCTTGACCGTTCCGGCGCGGCGTGTGCGATGACTCCGTGTAAACAAATTGAATGAATCGCGTACGCTCACGAATGTACTCGCTGTACTCCATTCATGTGTGAGTTAACGCATGATAATTCGAGTGGTCGTGCGTTTGACTAACAAGATTACGTACGGTCGTCCCGGGCTTTGGCGAAAAACCTTCGGGTTTCTTGTTAGTCTGGCGGGAATGCGGGAATACTAGTCGACCATGTTTGTTCTCGACGCTGTGAAGGCTCGGAATAATAATGCATTGTGATCTCGAGTTTTTTGAAAGGTTTACAACGACGGGTAGCGATAACTCAGTATGTTCGTGAGGTAGGTTTTTTGTTTGTTGTGTTATCGTTAACACGGTTAAGTAAATTTGTGTTTAAGATAATTTCCATATATATTCAGACTATCCTACGCACTACCTACTTCTTCCTTCCTTTAACCAAAGCACGTCAAATTAAAACAGTTCCGAGTCTTACCAAGGCGAAAACATCTTGAATTAAAATAATATCATTTATTAATTCAAAATCGCCTGACCGGCCCAGCAGTATGTCTCCGAGGCGGCGGAAACCGCCGTCACGCGCTGGAGGGCGCCCCTTCGAGACTCCACCACGGGTACTTAAAGTATTTCATTTCGTTCCAATAAGAGTAGTATGTACTTTTTTTAATATTTCGTTTGAAGGTCCTTTAGGTCTTCTAAAATAGTGTCTCTTTGTGGATAAGGTAAAAGAGGTGTTCTGAAAATTGGCGACTAAGTCAAATCACAAAACAAAAAGACACCTGGCTCAATCCAGAATCATGGTCAAAGGCGCACCCATGGAGATCCAGAGAGGTGTGGATGTAACCGGGACTAACTTCAGAAGAAAGTGAACTTCTTTTCTACAAGACCAACGCAGTTCCATCATGGTTTCATCGCAGTTCAAACTAATTTCTGATATTTACCAATTGCAACGCGATAGGCTTTCAACATTGCATTAATGAATAAGTCAAGTGCTCGTTTAAATTTGCACGACGTACGGTGGTGCATATGTATATACAATGCAAATTGCAGGTTGAAAAACATTGCTGTAAATAAAGTCGTTCCCTTCGTTGCGTAAATTAAATTTTTAGAATTTGTCTCGCATCTTGACTTAAATAAGTAATATATCACGTATTTACCGCTTACAGGCAGACAGGGCCAATAACTGGAAAAAACTAAAAAGCTACGTTCAGCTGGATTGCTATGATGAAATTGAGAATGAAATTATTCATTAATTTAATTATGTGTTACCTTCCCTACGTAGGTACCTAATGTCAGTCAGCGTTCATAATTCTGTAATCGTAAAAATCCGAGCTCTAGAACATTCCAGACGAATTGAGAAGTAACTCTTCCTTTTTTGAAATATGTTTTCGAATACGCGATCCTCGCTAAACCTAGGGCAATTTGCGGAAGGCGCATAGCTAGTGCATCGTTCGGCTCCAGGCGGAGGGCGGGGTGGGGCGCGGGCGCAGGGGGGGCGGGTGAACGATCGCCCGCGCGACCGATCGTAGTCGAAGGTCAAGGCTGCCCATCGAGATGGTAAGACTGGCCGCTAACGGACGAAAGAAAAAGTGACAGCCCAAACCTGAATAGAACGCGAGGACGTATAAAAATGAAAGCTATCGCACGTGCGAGAGCCCTAATTCGGAGAAACGAAAGTAATTCAATTTTAGAACTATATTGCTAGGCAGACTTCGCAGACAGGTGTGGAGTCCTGCGTAAATGTTGATCATCTTTTTTTTAAAAAAGGAGCAGCTTGGTTTAATTTATACATTACTGGGATGCTCCAAACTTCTTTTTGTAACTGAACCAGTATTTTTTAAGATTTTAACGAATTTTCTTTATTATGTATTAGTACGCAAAACTAAAACCATAGTGAAACCTTTTACGCGCTCAATTATCTTACTCATTGAAATGACTTGCAATATTAGCGTGCGAAATGATCTCGATCTAGAATTCTATATCCTGGTAGTGCTGAGGTCGTTGACATTGCTGATTCAACCAAAATACCGATTAACCTATTTCTTTGAGTTGCAAGTGGCATCCGATACCGGACCGGCTCAAATTGACCGTGTAGCGGCCGAGGTGCCGGCTAATTGTGTGCGACGCGACGCACTGGATATCATATTTGTGAGAGAGAAAAAAATGTAACTCCATTGTAGCCAGGGCCGGAGTCTGTGGCCCTTGTGTCTATAAAAAAAAAAAGAAATTATGTTGATTCGTTCGGAATTTGTTTAAATTGAATTAATAATTGAAACATTATCTCATTTAGTGTAAGGAAGACTTATACTTATAACTTCCATAGATTTGTCCTATTTCAATTTTTGTTCAACCAACTTTAAAGCATGACGAAAACTGAATGTGTACATTTTTTTATAACGTCGGCTAAGCTTCGAAGCTTGAAGTGTTTATTTAGCAGGCATTTGTATTAAATGGTAGCAAATTGTACAGAAACTAATTTTTTTTTATTGAAACATTTGAATCTTCAGAGTATTATGAATTAAGCATTATTTAGACAGGAATTGACATATTAACAGAATACATGCTAACTACTATTCGCCGCCGCCGAGCTGCTATAAAGTTGGGTCCATAGGCCATCGCCTCGTTAATCCGGCCCTGGATTTATAATCGTGCTCCTTTTGCGCTGCGTCTGCGTCTGCGCAGCCGAACACTAATTAAAATGTTCGGAATTGGATCTTTTGTTTACGATCTGTATCATTTTTGTTTAATGAGTTATTTCGCTCGCCAATTCGGATAATGACCGGTCGTGGCCATCAATCTGAACGATGGACGCCTTCGATACCTTTTCTTAGTAGATTCCTTAATGACTTGTTGAAGAACAGAACAACGAACGATTGTTATCTTATTGACTTTGCTCTGTGTTAAAGTTTTATGCCGAAACAATTGGATATGATTGTTTGTGAAGGTGCCACTTGTCGTGTTTCATGATATGACATTTGTATGTTTGTAATTAATGAGGTTCTTCGAAGAAAGGTCAATACGACCTTTAATTGAGTCTAAATATATTCAGAGGTCCTTTTTAGAAATATATTCTTAGTCCTATTTAATAATATAATATTTGGTAGTCTTTAAGGAAATATGATTTTTCATTTCAATATTCTAATCCAATAAACATTATCCTTGACAAGTTTCAGGGAAAAAGTAATTTTACTTATGAGGAATAGTGGTAACTCAAGTGGAATATAAAAATCAATGATCTTGTTAAATCTTCTGTGAAGATATTATTCACGGAGTCTTTTCGAACTAAATTCATCAAGTATGCAGCCCCGCCATATTTTTAAGACTTATCCATTCTCAACGTGTAAGAGTAATCATTTGAAATCCGAACATGGAACAGACAAATTTTTTCACAGTTTAATCTGATTTTCAACGCTAAGGAATGTCCGTGTTAACATCCTTTTATAACTGGCTGGCACGTTAAAAGATCATTAAAAAAAAAACCTTTTATTGATCTGTTCCGAACATGGTTAGGCGTTGCTGTTTTTTTTAATATAACGATATGATCGTGATATAATATTGACTAACAATGTGTGGGTCAGATCTGACCGTAAGACTTGAAAAAGTTTCTATAACCTATTTCAAATTCCTAAGGCAATGTACATTTTATTTACATTTGCTTTTACAAATTATTATTATTTTTAAAGGTAATCAAAATGGCCAAATAGAGATTCCCTATCATTTAACTTTGAAGTCATCAGTTGAGGAGGAAGACTCCTCAACTGATGACTTCAAAGCTCAGAAAAATGATATGAATTGCAAATTTTGATGCACTACTTTTACTCACTAAATCTCTTCCGCCACCTACATCGCACTGTTTTATTCTTATAAAAAACGCTACCGATAAATCGTTTGACTAAAGCTACATTCCTTACAACAGATATTATTTTCCTTGGCATTTTCCGAGACCTTTCGTATCGTCCTATTCATAGTTCGGAGTTATCTATACAATTTGATAGTACAGTGGCTGATGCACCTAGCCGTCTAAATGTCACTCGGTGAGCAGACGCCGTTTTTAGTCGCTCCGAAATAGACCGCCAGCGTTCAACAACCCCTTACATTCGTCATCGGCGCCCGGCCCGCACTCCACACCCAATACATTACCACTCTACTTAACAAACACATAAACACGCCACAAACAAACACAGTAATGGACATCAAACGTAGCGTACGCCACGCACGCCCGACAAAAACTTTTCCTGCGTTCATTGCGCGGCGTCTTTCGGCGTATTGAGGTTACAAATGCGCATTATAAAAATAAGACCCCATCAGATTTGTGTAATTCGACGCTGTCAGATCCAACACCAAATTAATTGAGATTTCGTTCCGATGCAAACTCCTATAATGATATCACTGCAATTTACGACCGTCATTATGATGAGGCAAAAACTCTTCACGCCCGCAATGCAAAAAATGTAACAATCGATTATTTAATCATAATAATACCGATTGAATCGGTCTCGGTGGATACGCCGCATCGGAAACTCCATAACGGCTATGTAATCCTGGTACAAGGATCGTAATCGCCAAGAGCAAAGTCAATGGTCCCATTGTCGAAGTAAAGACGCTGAACTCCGATGTTTGCGAAACTTACAACTGAATGTTTGTAAACAGCTCCCGTACAATTTACACTTTTTCGTGGCGTCTCTCCAACAGCTGGTTTTTATTACACAATCGGGATTTTATTGAGCCTACGCCGTCTATCAAGAATGCAGGAAGCGCCCATCTGCGAAAATCTTACGCGACGATAAAATGTAGCACTCAATTTTTTAAGTCTAGATTCTTTTTGTCGTAAAGAGGGGACAGTATATTCATTACATGGTTAGTTTATCCTGTGTATGTGCGAGTATTTTGCGGAGCTCATAAATTCTTCACGTTCCTTTTATCAAGTAAGTAATTGTGAAAAAATAAATTGATAAGCCCTTATAAAATACCAGTAGGTATACTTAAATCGGTTCTTAAATTTCAAGATTGATTAACGCTGAGCTTGCATGAAAATAGTAACGAATGTGAATGAAGCGAAAGAATATTTCAGGGATAGGCCTATGCCTATGCCTATGCAAGTGGTGAGAAGTAATCTCTGTCTACCCCTCTGAGAAAGTGGTGTGATTTTTATTTATTATGTATGTAATTCTAGCCCATTCAGCCTGTTTATTGACAGTCTACTCTAAATTTGGGGTATAGCCAGTGCATAGACATTTCTACCAGAGCTCCGTTATTTCTAGCTTCGTCAGAGGCGCCAACTTTAGATTAGAGAGCTCATCTGCATTCACAGGCGTTATTTGTGGACTTTATAACGCTATCCTCCAACCAGGTCCTTGGGGACTCACGCTCATAACATTCAAATGGGCTCCGGGTTAATCATTTGCCAGGAGGCGTGCCCAAAAGTGCCTTCAATTTCTGAATGGGATTATGGAATGTTTTGATTTGGCATATTTTTGGTTTGACAGGCGAGTTGATGAGGTTTTTGCTCGGGTGCCTAATTGTTTTAGTTTCAAGGTCTGTGTTTGAATTTAGGTATCCGTCTTTCTTTTTAAATCCGCAGAAGCTCCCAAATGTCGAAACATCTCATTCCTCAGGAGTTTTCTTTCAACCTGGAGGTAACAATATCGAAGGTTATGTAGGCTGTGCTGTTCTAGAACGGGAATATTAATTCAGTCTTCTGCACTATCAGAGTCATGTAGAAAAACACTAAGAGGATTTACCATACATTACGCAGCCACTGTGATGCACACACTTGTTGCTTCTGAAGTCCTATTGAAGCTAGCAGGACGCTGAAAATATTTGAGACAGCCTGTGTTTTCTCACCATTTTGTCACTGGGTATCATATGCGAATCTGGACTTGATATGTTCATACAGATCAAGTTAAGTTATTGCTGATGGTTTGATAATGAAGATTTTAGGGTCAAGTTACACTCCTGCGCAGCGTGTGGCGCGTAACTTCGATATAGCGTGTTCAAAGACGCGGAAAGTTGGCAGTTTTTTCGACTCGGAGTTTTATTTACCTCGCTTATGAAACTTTATCCTGTTGACCTTTAAGAACGTATTGTTGTTTTATTATACGGCATGGTTTTATGAATTGTTCTGTTTAAATTATTTTTTGATAAAAATTGCGTCCTGTCACGAGAATACGTTCTTCCTGTATGTAAATAAGATGTAAATTATGATCGCTTTTATGTATACAGCTTCGTGAAAAATAAGTCAACATTCATGGAATTTCATACTAATATAATATATATTCATACTAGGATATTTAATCAAAAGCCAACACGTTTATAAAAATAAATCAAAAGCAGATTCTACACAGTACAATTTCGAAATGCACATAAAACGATAAATGAATGGAGCAAGAGCGTATACGAAAATTGTTTCATCTTCAAAATTTTCATAAATAAAACTAAGTAAGTCTTAACTTTAACAAGTGCTCCGCACACTAAATTATGTGGATGGTATAGATGAATAAAATAGAATAATCATACGAATGTTTTAATAAAAATCTCTAGGAAAAACAAATGAAAGACTTCATAAAGGTAAATATAATAATAAAAGTCAAAAATAGATCGCTGTGATTTTCCTCAGTACATTATAAAGAACCTATCGCGATTCGGTTGTTTATTGCTCCGCTTTCTTTATATAATTTTGGGTTCTTTATATGACACACGTGTGTTTTGGGGGGAGAGGGGGCGGAACGTCACACAATATTTGCGAATAAGTCGATCCCCTTTTGTTATTAGACTCAAGTAGTGATAAAGTACTCTACAGATATTTTCGAATACAACAGTTTCTGTTACGCTTTTGCACGATTTTGATGAGATTAATTATAAAGATACAGAGAGGGCATTACATAATTTTATTACTAATATTTAAATGAACTATTTATTATAATACCTATTTTTATTATAATACCTATTTCTATTATATTTTGAAGGTTTTTTTAAGTTAAACTTTACGCTTTAACATTCTCATCGTAACATTAACTATAAATATTTATCATCTTAACTTGTGAGGAAAAATATCGCATTTTGCAACATGAACACAAGACCTTGGATGATACGCATATTGATAGGGTCAGAAAAATAACACATGTTTTTATATTACCAACGAACGTTCCTTTACAAAGTACAGTCGACCAGTAAAATAATGTTTAGGTTACTAAGTATATTTTACGAGTACCGTCCATATATAAATCCATAGATGCATACAAATGTTAATATTCGTATTTTTTTTATAAACGCAAAAATATTTTAAAAATATAAACATCCAAATCTGGCATACAGAAATAGTTTATCATGACCGGTTATCGAACCCTAACTTGAATAACACATTACTAACCACAGATTGCCGTGTTGTTCCCGGCACCAATATAAAAAAGAATAGGACCACTCCATCTCATTTCCCATGGATGTCGTTAGAGGCGACTAAGGGATAAGCTTATAAACTTGGGATTCTTATATTAGGCGATGAGCTAGCAACCTGTTTTTTACTATTTGAATCTCTATTCTATCAAAGAGCCAAACAGCTGAACGTGGCCTTTCAGTCTCTTCAAGACTGTTGGCGCTGTCTATCCAGCAATGGATATAGACGTGACGATATGTATGTGTACGTAGTCAAACATACAATGTGTTCTTCGTTACAAAATGTTACACTATCAACCGTTAATTTCCGCTATGAAAATATTCTATTTCCACGACCTGGCTTAACCCGGCTGGCGGGGTCAAAACCGGTTCAAGTGTCCACTCGGCCCGCGCCGAACGGGTTAACTTAGTTGCCGTATACAAACAAACTCTAGTGTGGAATAAGGAGGGTTAAAGGTTAATATTGTGACTATTTATTCAAAAATATTAAATTTAAAGTTACGTTAGAAGTATGAAGGGAGCTTGTAGTCTCTGTCCACCCCTCCAGGAAACAGGAGCGATGTTGTATATTAATATTTTGCCAAAGTTAGCCATTCAGCTAAACATAGTCTTGAATATTGTAATGGCTCTGGCTACTCCGTAAGAGATGAAAACGTGTATGTATGTATGTGTAAAACATAAACGTGAAATTACTCCGTCAGATATTACATACAGTTACCCTGTGCTTCCTATCAGGATCAAGGTTACACATCCAATGTGCCTGAATGTGCAGCTTTCCCCACGATGTTTTTCACCGTGAGACCATCGGTTAGCATCAAATCGTCCGTTATGGTACTATAAATAACTCGTTTATTATAAAGAGTCTACTTACTGCCAGCCTACTGCCACAGGGCACAGAACCGACTATTCAAGGCCGAGCAAAGTTTTGCTATGCCTGTTTTTGCTCTGTGCCAATTGTTGAACGAAAAAACGAGTTCAAAGTTGTAGGTACGTTAACTTTTAAACGTCTTTACCTAATATTTTAAGAATTGCATATTTTAAGAATTGAAAATAAGGCTTAGTTATGTTATATTTATACCCTTATGGAACAATAGAAGTTTCACATATCTTAAGTATGTGTTAGCTTTACTGTTTAACTTACAACTTGGGTGGAGTTTTTATAACATTTATGAATAAGCCCGTAAGCCACACCGTACCACATAAAATTTCCTCACCAAACATCGAACCAGAGGCCTCGTATACCATTGACCACCACGCCGTATGGCCCCGAAATTGACGTAATCTGACAAGTTGCAACTTGGCCTTGGACGGTGCCGTTGGCTCGGCTATTACATACGCAGATCTAAGAGAACAACAATCTAATCGCCGGGGTTCAAGTTCTTGGGCAAGTATGGTTAAATGGAAAGAAAATTGAGGAAAATTACCGTACATAATTAAAGTTTTCCATCTGTTATTCAAAATTTGTGTCAAAAAGACTTTCAAGTATAAATCTATCAATGTTGAGTTGACGTAGGTACCTAAAAATAAATCAAATTCGGTAAAATATGCTTCATATAATATGCTTTAAAAATATTACGTTTGGAAATTAACCATAGAATAACTTTAAATCTTAAAAGAAAAAACCAGCGTATATCTTAAATCTCATATACTCTTGTATTCATTACATCGACACCTGACCTATGCACAAAGGGATGATCCTGGCCTTGTAACTGTTTTAAGAGACCTTTGGGAAGGGCTCGGAGATACGGCAGAAGACGCCTAAATAATTCACCCTATCGATCCAATACTCCAGATTGGATTATTTATAACTAGCGACCGCCTCTGGATTCACACGTTTCAGTAAACAATGTTATATACAAAAACCTAACTGACTTTTAACTGGTAATTTAATTAGATATGCGTAATACAAAAATCAAAGTTATGTCATGATTTCTGTACATTGATGAAATCCAGGGGCCGTGTGGTGCTGGCAGAATAGAAAAGCACCACCCTAGATCTTACCGTGGGTACCTTAAGAGGCGATTAAGTGATTAAGCTGGAGGTGGGCGACCGTGCCTCCTACGTTGATATGATAACATAGTCCAAAATCAATAGACATTGCGGTCACCAACTCGCCTGCCCAGCGTGGTGACTATGGGGAAAATCCCCCAATTTCTGGGGAGACGTTAGTCCAGTAGTCTACATTTATGGGTTGTTAAAATAAGATGAAATTTTATGAAATATAGTATCATCCGGATATTATATTCCAATTAAATATAACAAATATGTTCGCATCGTGATAGCTAATTTGTTCTGTATGTGTATATTTTGTACAAATTGGTCAGGTAAAGTCCTCTCAGTTTGTGAACGCATGATATTATTAGCTCAGTTTAAAAAAAAACTGTGACAAACGTTAGGCACGTATCCGGAGCGATGACCGATGACATTCGTTTTACTGTCTTACCTTTTTTATCGGATTCTTAAGTAAATCGACAGATCTGCGACGCAGTTTTGTTGCGGACTTGCAGCATGAAACATTTTAAGTGCAGAAGCCAAGCTGGAAATGCGTAGATATTTTTTGTACAATAACTTTATCATCTTTATTTGCTATTTTAAATAAGTTTTTTTTGCGTTTTTCTCTTTAGATCAGTTACATTCGTTTAAAATTTACTGCACCACATCAAGTTTTGAACTTATGCTTAGTTATCATTTTAAATATCGAGATATGGCTTTGACATTTACTGTCATTAAGGTACATTATAATGCTATGAAGTTTTTCAAAATTATCATAATCCTTGAATTTATTCACATGATCGAGATCACTGCATATCAGTGTCTTTTTTTTTACCTTTTTTGCATACGGCTTTATTTCTGAACCTACTTTGTGTCTGCAGTCCCGTCACGGAACAATTTTCAAATGATCTAAAGAGCCCTGCATATAAATGAACTGCAGACCTATTTAAATGCAATTTCTGTTCGCTGAAGTAAGACTTCAAGGACAAATGCATTTCAACGACATGTTCTGAACATTATCTCATAAAAGATTCTTATCAACGCCTTTTTTTGTAATAGTATTACCGTCTCAGTTTGCAATACATTTACCATGTGTTTCCCTTTACGGGGTAGATAGAGCCAAAAGACTAAAAAACCCATTCAAAGGTCACGTTTAAATGATGGAATTGTGATTCAATTTGCAAAAAAATATTTTATATTAAACAATTAATACATTTTCCAGCCGTTACCAAAAGGCTGTTATAATTTAAAACTATTATTTTGCTATATTAGCAAAACATGACAAACAAGCGGTTCGAGTTATATAAGCCCGAGTGATCTCACTTCGCGGTTTAGCCGGAAGCCCGGAGTCGAATATTCGGCAATGAACCAGGTCATAGGCACCGAGTTATCAGCATCTAAACATGAATACTTCGTACCGGTCATGATGGCCTGGTACGCAATAACATTCCGCACAACCTTTAGTACTTTGATATTTAGCCGGCCGACTAATAAAACTTGGGGTTTTACCATTTTTGGATATTTTTTATGGAAAGTATTTATACATGGTTTCAAACAAATAGACATTTTTTTAATAATAAAAAATCACAAATTTTTTTATCCTTAGTAAAATATAAAAACATCACAAATAAAAAGGAGCTGACCACATTAAACATTAATTTCAAAATTCCGTTCGCTTATTGAATCCTAATTCCTTAATTAAAACAGGTCATTTTCGGAAAATTTCCATAGGTGATATAGTAGCCCTAACTACAAGCTATTTTTTGCTATACTCATAATTATTCTCATACGTTTATTACAAGCCTACCTACTTTAATTGCGTGCATTAAATCTACATCTAAAAACTAGACTAAGGTCTATGTCAGTGCACTCAGATAGTCGGGTGTATAACCGATAAGCCTTATCGCTCTTATGTAAATCTCGTGCAATACCTTTACAAAGTAGTGTTACGCAGCACCACTACGTATCTTATAACGTATTTTTACTACGCTTTTATTAGCTTGGGTTGTATGTATGTATGTATGTATGTATGTAACGGAATCTTTGAGCTTAATTTTCACTGATTTCTAAACGTCTGATCAACTTGAAACTTTGCACACGTATCAAGGACCGATGACAATGCAATATTTTATTAATAGTTTCTCATTATCCTTATTAAAACTGCCAGGATTAATAAATTCATTTTTAGATCCTTCGTATGAGAGTAAGAGAGACAGAGATAGCACCAGTGCCAGTAATCTCCATACAAGAAACCAAGAAGTTCTGACGTATAAGGAGTCCAAAAAGAGATGTAATATATTTCCATATAATGTTACTATTAACCTGAGGCTTTTTTATTTCATCGCATCGCTCCATTTAGAATTACCATTAGAAACAATAGTAGAATTAGTAGAAAATTTTAAAACAATAAAAAATATATAAGTAATAAAACAAAAGTAATAAATGAAAATTGAACAACTAAATTTACAACAATACAAGAATAAAGTTACTACCTACAGAACTTTGCGATATTTAATACGTATTTAACATATTAATGCGATTCTTGAATTAACATTATGTAACTTTTGCATATTTATAATAGCAACACTGTAATACTCGCTTGGAAAATGAGTGACAGTTTGTTTATTTATGTAAAATAAGTTTTGCAGTAAGTTTTGAATTCGATTCTAACACCTGTAAACTTTCTTTCTGTTTTTTTACCGGTGCCTGTGTATTTACCTATTTGCACTTTGTTTTGTGCTGATAACTTGTCGTTATTTGGAGTTTGGAATCTTCCGTTGAGTCGAGCTTTGTTCTTCCGGATATTCGTGTGATTTTATCATCTGAGATTGGACTCTGACTGTGTTCACTGTGTTGTGCAGATATTTTGAGATAGGACTCCTGTAAAAAGTACCTGATTATTTGAGATAGGAGTCCCAAGTTTGTGTTTGTTTTTGTGAAAGACAGATTTTACTACAAAAGTGCCACGATGTCTTCAGATAAACATTGTTGCGTTCCTGGTTGTAAAGGCAGTGGAGGTATGTTTGAAATATTTTTGTTCCTGTATCAATCTGCCTCTTAATCTTGTGGTTTGATTCCTGGCAAGGCCACAATCGAAAATTGTTGTTTGCTGGATAGTCAAAAATATTATTAACAGTGATTTATCACTATAAAATTCTTTTCAACTGGGTTTAACAATCATCATACATACATGCATACATATAATCACGTCTATATCCCTTGCGGGGTAGACAGAGCCAACAGTCTTGTAAAGACTGATAGGCCACCTTCAGCTATTGGGCTTTAAGATAGAATTGAGATTCAAATAGTGACAGGTTGCTAGCCCATCGCCTAAAAAAGAATCATGAAGATGAGAATATTATGAGATTTAATCCAATCAGGCCACATATAACTTTAAGAAAGTTAGTTGTGAAAACCTCCGGCGATGGGCGCATGGTTGCGAAAGTCATTTCTAGTAAGATAGTTATACAGCGTAGTAGAAGTAGTAGGAAGTTAACACTTCTACCAAAAAATAATTGTATAAAAAAACTAAAAAACTAGGCGTTTTATTGCTAATCAAACTAAAAAATAGAAAATAAATAATAGTTTAAAAAAAACTAAAAAACTACGCTTTATTGCTAATCAAACTAAAAAATAGAAAATAAAATTTAAAGACAAAGGAATTATAAAACAGTAGTAGCAAGTCGAACAATCGGTTATAGTCAATTACCTCCGATTAAAATTATAACAAAATTAAATTTATAAACAAAACAATTTAAATCAGAGTAAAAAGCGTGGGGTGCATTTTACTTCATTTTCATAACTCTCTTGTCATAAATATATGCTAATAGAATGATTTTAATATTTACTACATCAGGCACCCCACGCTTTTTACTCAGATTTCAATTGTTTTGTTTATAAATTTAATTTTGTTATAATTTTAATCGGAGGTAATTGACTATAACCGATTGTTCGACTTGCTACTACTGTTTTATAATTCCTTTGTCTTTAAATTTTATTTTCTATTTTTTAGTTTGATTAGCAATAAAGCGTAGTTTTTTAGTTTTTTTTTTAGGCGCCAAATTAAATAGTGATGCGACCATGAAAAGACTTTCCAAAATATTGAATTTTACCAAAATTATTTAAACAAGTTGTTAATAAAATTATTGAAATGTCTATTGAACAACCATTCAAAGTGGAGGACTAATTTAGATCCCTTACCTATTTCGGGCGCGTTCTTCTTGCTAGGTACAATTGTTACGTGTCTACCAGGCATTTATGAGCTATCAAGAGCTAAGAGTTCAGTGATTAGAAGCGTTTACCGTGAGAGTTGGCGACGGGCCAACCGGGGCACACCGGTGCGTTCACCCACCGGCGAACGAAGATAAAGAATCCACGCTTGTTTTTATTTTCAATGCATTCGTTTGATAACATATTTCTAATTGTTCACGATCACTCAATGCTACTCATAGATGGCGCTGAACACTTTGAAATTCTATTTTTAAAGTAATCTCGCTGATTTCGTGGCTAGTCGTTTCGGTATGTTACGATAGTAATTCTCATGCTATATGTTAAAAAAGGTAAGCAAAAAATACACACAATAGCAAGCGGTTTGTAATAAAAACAACATTATTAGTCTGGCGTAGGTAAAGACGTGCGTTATGACAAAAAAACATATAAAGATGCTATCGCTATATGATGCGAATTCTCACTTCTAGATTTAAAGTTCGATGCACCGCTGAGTTTTCATGAAAAATCGTCTCGAAAGAGAAATACATTTATACCATATTACCACATACCTGATTTTTGGTAGAAGCAACCAAGATTAAAGGTCTAATTCAAGGTTACTGGACTATTTATTACCTTTTTAAAACTAACTCTGCTCTGATACGTAAGTTAAATCGAGCCAGGGATAATTGGCTTCAGAATAAAATTAATTATTTTACTCAAATTATGGCAACACATTTTCTTTTTTAAATTCTTAATTTATTCCTATTTTTAATATAGTAGCATTGCATTTGTCATTCTCGACCTTTCAACTACTTTATCGTCTATCACTTTAATTTCTACCTCTTAAAATGTTACCAGGATACAAAAACTAACAGATCTGTTTTTAAAAAAAAAGGAAAATTCAGCTTCGCATACTTGTCGATATCATTTACGCACCACCACGTTTTATTGGCCATTAAAACATTATATAATAGATATAAAGCATTAAACTGTTCTACATACCATGTGCGTACTCTTTACACTTAATAAAAATCACTTATCGCCCATCTACCTATTTATAACAATTTTATGGCGGCCGCATGTTCAATACTGAACGTTAAAAAAAACAGTTTAACGCCCACTACACATGGCTTAATCTTATCAAAAATAAATCTTGTTACATACATACAAAAAAATCACACCTGTTTCTCGGAAGGGTAGGCAGAGGCTACATATTTTCATTACTATAAGCCCTGCATACTTCTTTCGCCTCATCCACATTCATTTCTCTGGTGCACTGTGTCAATTTTCCATTTATTAAGTCTCCACGTGCGTTCACGGGCAAGAGGGTTTTTATAAGTGACCGGAAACACTTGGCACATAAAACTAGGAAAAATTGTGCCTAATTCAAAACGTGATTGGACTGTTAAGATCTACATGACTGATTAAAGACACGGCGAATTTATTCAAGGCATATAAACCATCTTTGTTCAATGACCTTGAATTGCCAACGATATTTCGCTAAACAATAACTAAACGTGTCCGAATTAAAAACTAGATGGCGCTTACGCAGCCTTCATGGCTAATATGAATGGACGCACGTGTTGTTACGTCACTGGATGAGACGAGATTACGAAATTTTTATTCGTAAAACATTAACTTCCGCCATAATTTATTAAGGGAATGACTTGTCATCTTCTTTCTTTATGGGCTCAAATGTTTGGCGGTAAAATTCGTTTGAAACCCGATTATGTCCAAACTCGTTGCGTTCCAAATTCAAAAACAAAAGAATGACAAAACGTCATGCATTTGATATGTTAGTTTTTACGATTTTCCGTGGCAAAAACGTTTAAAGTGGGTGTTCCGTATTATCTATTTTTTATTGGTGTCAGGATATTAGTAATAAAGTCGTGGAGTGTAATGCGATGCGACAGGGCCGGCACACGGGGCCCGCCGACACAGTTTTTGCAAGGCGACCTTGCTGCGACTTTTACTTACCTACCTCGACGATTGTATACCTACCCATTTATTTTTTATTTTGAAATCGAAATGACATGTTACATTAAGCTTGCCAGTAACTTCATTTTCGGCATTATTTGAGGATAGAAGAAATCTCAATTAAAAAATACTAATAATATATTTTTTCTTCTTTGCAGGTAAATATCGCGCAGTACGGCAATCTCCTTATGGCCGAGCAGCTAAAGCTAAGTCTGAAATAACATTCACAGTACACAGGCAAAAATCTGCGTAGTTAAAAAGAGATTTCATTTGTAATACATCCGATACATAACAAAGAAATGAGACACAAAGCATTAGCTATAAGAATAAGTTGGTCGCTTCAGTTGTCGACCCCGTTCCATGTCATCGCGAGTCTCAAAATTAACACCGCACTAAATATTGCAACACGCATACAATGACCATGCGACGTGCATCTGCATACAGAAATTAGGGTTGCCATATACCTATAAATGTTGACAGCATTCTCTGCATTTAGAAAATTGATAAATGTATCAATTTGAGATTTCAATCATTTTTTACATTAGTTTCTCATAGCATAGCCCTAGAGTGGAGTTACATTAGGCTAGTGGCAATCTGTGATACCTATGTTCTATTTCGCATCATGCGCGCTATTCGTGCCAGCGAATGAAGCAAATTACCAAATTTTCTGACCCTCTTGTTACGAACACTAGCAGAGTATGGAAGATATTTCAAAACTTCCGGAACTTGAAGAAATTCCAAACAGTTTAGGATTCCACACAAAAATATTTTACCGGGAAATTCCGTGCGTATGGCAACCCTAGCCGCAGATCTGCATTTGTTTTATGACGCATAGTGAAATCTTCTTAAATGAAGCCTTTAAGTCTTACTTTTATTAGGTAAGTTTAATTTCGGGTTGTAATACTTTTGTAACAATAAGTTGACGGTCAAGGCGTGTATGTTAGTAGGTACTTCGTTTAGTGCAGCCCTCATCAAAGGACTCTTAAAATATTTGTCTTAGTGCGGCAGACTTAATTAAAATTTTATCCACTACCAGAGTAATGTCTTTCACATGAAGCTCATTTTTTTTCTTTTACATATCACTCGTTAATCTAGTAGAGAAATGCGTATATATATTTAAATAAGTTAACAGTTGAAAGAACTTAACTGAGACTAACACTACGTCATTAACGAAAGTCCTGCTTCTCAATTACACCCATATCTAGAAAGATGATCTAGAAAGATTACAAAAAATGCTGGCCACTAAAATAACCGCGAACTGCCTAACGCCTGTACCATTTCCCTTTCGTCGGAAAGATCTCCGGCAATCAGAGGGAACTAGCCTACCACTGTCTCTTTCACTCCACCGGGACATTCCCTAGACGCCACGTGTCAATCCTCAGTCATATAACGTATCAAGTCTTACCGCCCACGTAAATGAAATTAACATTTATTGCTAACTAGACAAGGTCTCTAATTGCTTAAGTAACCAACTCCTTGTCACGCTCTGTAACAGAAGGATAAAGACAAGCGGGATTTGGTTCATTAAATTTTATGTCTTATTTTCTTAGTCATAAGATGTATGTTTTTGAGGAATGATCGTCATTTGTCTTTCAGGAGTTCGAACTGTTCCATATTCAAATGTTACTAATTTTGAGCGTAAAGAATTTGTATCTCTGGACTTTAAACTTCAAAGTATTCACAAGTCAGGACTGTTTTAACGTGATGTTTCTATGTACCCATACCCATGTACATGGGTATATTTTTGTAAATTAATTCCAAATTCAGAAAAGCGGTAACGAAATGGAAAGGAATCTATCTTTACCTCAAATTGTAATTTAAATGGGACTATGACAAATCGCTTGGGTAAAACAAATGTCGGCCGGGCGTTGAACGCTGCCAATTTCAGTTTGTTCAACCCCCAATTGCTGTCCCACTCGCACCCCCGGGTTTTCCCACAAGCGTTAAGAAACATCATTAATCATACCTTCAACGCACATCTCATTTCCTAGGGTTTTTAAAAATAGATTCTATTGCTACTATTATAAGGCTGTTTTTTGATCGAAACGGGGTTGGTTATTAGGTCTATCTCGTTTTCTGTGGAGATCGGGCGCGATCGTCGGTCTACCTCCTTATTGCCTCTGTACCCCTAGTGTTATGTAAGCCGAGTGCAATGGCCGTTCGAAAACACCAGGAAAGCCATTTCCCCGACGCTAAATTTCCTCAGTCAACCATAATTTTAGGCGTTTCCCTCAAAGTATAATGATGATTCGCCTTTTTTAGCTATTACCTACGGCGCGTTTTGGTATAATTTTTTAATAAAGATTGCGTTAAGTAGGCTGAAGGTAGCCTAATAAGATGTTTCCTTAAAATTTCGGTACATCAGATTTATTTTGACAATCATATTTGATTGTTTCAAAACGCTACGTTTTATAACGTAAAAAAGCACCTCAACATCGACAAAACACCCCTACACATGACCCAAATCGAAACAATGCATATTTCGTGCGTAATCTGCGTTCGTAATTAGCCGGGTAACCACCCTGTGCGAATGTGGGTTAAACAGTCGGGGATGTTGCACTGGCCGCGAGTGGCGGGGTCGTTGAACGCTATCGATCGCGGGGGTGCGACCCGGCGGCGCCTCCCCCGCGGCCCCCGCACCCCGCACACACGCGCTCGGAAAACTTCCCGCATGCGACATTTTGGTCATCTTAAGACGATAAGTTTTCCCTCCGATGCGATTTGCCGCATCTTCAACTCATCTTAATAGTCGACAGAAATGAGCTTTACGGCATATTTCGATCTAGGAGTTTTGACTGTATTCTTTCGAAAGTTGTTTTAGGTAAATGATCGTGTATTTTCGTAAATACAGAATCAGCATTAGAAAAACAAGAGAAATGAGCATTTGGGGAATCGCTACTCAATCTTAATGGTTAGGTAGTTGAAATGAGTGAAATCATTCAATAAGTGCATGATCTTGCAGTCTACACATGGTTTTAGAAGGTAATCGAGAAAATTTGAATATTTGCTATAATAACAATTTTATCTAAAGTTTTACCATACCTAAATATATTTTTATGTAAATATGTACTAACATTTTTAAACAAAATTATGGTATGTACGAGTATTGTAATCATTTGGGCTACCACTACCCTTTATTTACAAACAATGACAAGACATAAATTATCTTCTCTCTCTTTCTAATCGTTTCGGATAACAGAGATATGAATAAAGAGTAGATTTTATATGTATGATAAGAACCCCGGAAAAGACATAATTAACGCGAAGTTGACACTTTTTGTTGAGTTCACTATGGTTCAGGGGCCGTACTCTTGAATCTTGGTTGTTAAAATAAAATTACTTATTTATGCCTATTGTGAGTGCTTAAATATAGTTGATGCCATATAGGAGGAATGTTGCTACTGTATTTTTATCAAATATTAATTCCTAATAGCGCATTTTTTTTTGCTTCTTAGTATTGACCGCTTATTTAAATTACTACAGGCAATTTATAGTATCGGCCTCCCCTATATTTATTTTTATAGCTTAATATTTATATACATTATGTTTAGTGAATAAAATAAATAAAGTATCCGAGTAGTCATCTAAATATCATTGGCAACTCAATGCTTACATATCACCATGACGTCGCGTCGTATCGTAAACGTAATACGTGACGATTTCGTGCACATTCCGATAGTACGCGCCCGCTTTTTGCCCATCTGACGAGAATCGCGTCAGTTTGGCTTTCAGCCAAGTCCCATGACGAAATGATCAACGCGGTCGTATTGACCGAGTTACGCCAGTATCATTTAATATCAGCCTCTTTTATGTTCGTTATACCATTTCCATAATATTTATCACATCACTCGAATGCGAAACCTATTCTTTGTACACCTTCGATGCCTCAACACATAACTAGCTGTTTAAAAATACAGTAAGTCGTATCCAATATCTAAACAGATTCGGAAGAGCCGAATCTGCAATAATATAGATTTCGCCAAAAATACATTCGGATTCGTTCAATGAATCGAAGAAAATTCCCAAGCAGCCATTATAGGGAGGAAGTTCTATAGAATTGTATAGGAAACAGCTGTAGTGCTCTGTGTTAGGACTGGGGCGCGGGAAAGCGCCTTTCCTCGGCCCGCGAGGTTCGCCCTAATATTGTTGTTATGGAGACGACTCGTGGATTATGTTATCCTAGTACTTTGGCTTCTCACTCATTCGGGCGATTTCGATTCGCACATTCGTACATGGACTTGACTACAATACATACATGTGACTTGGATTTTTTACTTATGAGACATTCATACTATTTTGAGGTGTAAGTAGGGGTCAAAACCACATTTTGAAGAATTTTTTCTCGTTTACATTTATTTATTTATTATTTTGTTTTCATACAAAAAAGGTTGTGACTTGTGATGTCAAGTAAAAATGCTTTTACTACTTATTAGAACTTTACTCCAACGCAATAAGGGTGGGTGAAAAGTCAAAATGTCACGCTTAATTTTGTATTACTTTTGGTTAGGGATGTTATGATGTTCTGTAAATTACGGATATCCGAATTAAATTATAGCGGTCTTCACAATTCCGGTAGAAAATTTTAGTTCTAGGCAATAACTAACAACATCCGTCAGATCAGGTCTAGAATTGTGACTATTCTTATTTTTTTTAAATTTATGTTCGTTACAATACTTACATTAGGCAAGCAATAAAATTGATTTGATCATTGGTAGTGTTATAGTTTCACATGACTTACACTGTAACCGAAAATGATTTTTTTAAATAGCCTTATTTTAAGGATTCGTATTCCGATTTTGTTTGTGTTACATCCCTGTGTCTGAAGTGATAGACGCGACAGGTATCGATCACCTCGGCCCCTCTGGGAGCCTGGTACTTCAGAAATGAATAATAATTTTGTTTCCCGTATACAGAGCAAACAACGAAAATTCGCCGCCAATTTTTGGGAAAGTCGGATGTTTGCGATTATCATTATTAATCCTAGGGAGGGGAATTAATCAAGAACAACAGATCGATTAATCTACCGATACAAATAAACCGACGTTGTTTTGTTTATCGAAGATTATTCGGGATTAGAAAATCATTTAAAATTTCAGGTTTAAAACTTAAAGTAAGAAGTTATTTGAATATGTTGTTACTCACCAACTACACATTTTGTAGCATCAGAAAAAATATCATATATATAAATCAGCTTATACAATAATACAAATCAACCACGCAGAAAACCGCGGGAAAACTTTAGTTTACTGACGAAAGAGAAAACTGTGTGTGAGGGAGACAGCACGAGGCTCTCTCTTGTTCATTATTCACAATGACTACGCTTTTGCTGTTTTCCTTTAAGAAGATATACACCTAAATTCTGACCTAGATATGAACAATGTAATAAAAAGGGTAACATTATCTCGGGCTTTTTGTACCCGTCTAAGTAGGAAAGTCTGACCTTCGTGACTAGGCTAAACTTGGAGCATGATTACCCGTGATTAAGGATTGATGCGAATATTTGCTAATTTATGCGACATTTTAATTTTAATAACAGCGAAATTTGTTTATTTACATTTTAACAGCGTTAACTTTTCATTCAGTAGTTTGAGCCTCCAATCCCAGGCAGAAAAACTACTTCATAATCAAGAATTTTAGATAAATCGTATTTAAATTCTTGACTGGGATGAATTGTTTTAATTTTACTAATTTTTCCCTATTCTCCCAATCGAGTGACATCAGCCGTAAGAACAAATACATACAGCCATAGATAATTAAGACGATTTCTTGCCTACCCTTGTCAATGTCTGGCGAAACGCTTTGATGGTTAATATTCATTGGAATTTTCGCCTTAAAACGATAGGTTTAAGTTGGAAAATCTATTGGGTTACTTAATTGTGTGAAAATTTAATAAATCAATGTTCGTGGTTCAAGTTTTGAGTTTTGTTCCTGACAACCTAGTCTTCTGTATATATATATACAAGAAAATGTCTGATACAGCCTATTAATGTATGTTTATACTCTTAAATCTTAGACTAAATTTAGCTCTTAGTTTCAGCCTCAGTTTAGAATTAAAAACTGAACATCTTAAAGATTTCTTTATAAACTTGCAAAGCTTGCAACCCAATCCGAACTAATATTAATCGAATAAATGCGACAACAAGTATGTTTGTTTGTTTTTTCTTCACGCGTTATCTACTGAACCAATCTCCTTGAAATTTTGCGTTTCATATATAAATAGAGGCCGCCCGCGACTTCGTCCGCGTGGAATCATTCCCTCGGGGACTCCGGGATATAAAGTAGCATATATGTTATTCTGGGTCTTCAGCTACCTATATACCAAATTTCATCGTAATCGGTTCAGTAGTTTTTACGTGAAAGAGTAACATCGTCATCCATCCTGACATACTCACAAACTTTTGCATTTATAATATTTGTAGGACTAAATAAGACTCTGTACATGACTTTTTATCCCGGTAAATACAATAGTACCTATAATATTATGCATATAAAAATTTAGATTTCCCGTGGAAATTGCGAAGAAATTGTATTAAATTGTTGGTGGCACTAAATAACAGCAGCATTGCCCGCGCTGATAAGAGCTAGCTCTATATGAAATATCGTTAATATTTCTGCCTTAAAATCTAGTGCCAATAGCCATGAGATTAGTCATTTTACTAATTACTATTTACAGAATAAACTAATTGTTTTAAGTTTTGTTTACGTTTTACTTATGTTTACACGCTGTCGTTTCCCCCGGTTCATGTTTCGCCTCATAATAGTGGAATTTTCCATACATATAGTGGATTTTCCTTGAACATAATTCATTTCTTATTTGCGTGTCTGTAAAGTATCGCATCGTGGGATAGAGAGAGCCGTTTCCTATCTAGCAATGAATGTGTATTCCTTTGATGGAATTTTACTAGCTTGTTTGGGAAACTACCTTCTGCTCACGGCTTCACTCACTTTAGCCTATTTATATAAAATCTACAAGTTATATATATATGGTACTTGTAGATGAAATAAATATATAGAAAAAATACTCTTCTTTTAGGCGATGGGCTAGCAAGCTGTCACTATTTGAATCTCAATTCCATCATAAAGCCAAACAGCTGAACGTGGCCTTTCAGTCTTTTCAAGACTACTGGCTCTGTCTACCCCGCAAGGAATATAGACGTGATTATATGTATGTATCTATGTGAACACAGTCGGGGCGGGTCGCTAGTGAACAATTTCTTTTTGATCAATGACCTGTTTTCCCTCGGGATCTCGCACAATGGACGCGACACAAAAGAAGTCGCCGTTTCGCCGGAAAACTTACAATAAAAGGGATTTAAGAAAAGATCTAGAAAAACATTAATAGTTTTGTTTCTCATTTACAATTCATAAATAAGTAATCACATTATTTTTCTAATTTCATACGTAACTGTAAATGAAGCAGTAATGTTAAATAATTAATCAACTTGTGATTAAAAGACTGGCCACTAAGGGATTACATCATGCAAATTTTAAACGGGACAGATTATGTTTTTTATCTCTTTCTTACATATAGTCGATTTCATTATTCGCTGTGTTTGCCATCATACAATTTTTACATGCTATATATACATTATTTGCTACAGTTTTTATGTTTAAAAGTTGACATAGTTTTGCTCGGTAACCTGCTTTTTCAAGGCCGACCTGCTAACAAAGGTGTCTAAAAGTTATCAACTTGCCCCAACTTTTTCGGAAGCCTCATACCGCAGCTTCCTCTTTAAACTTCGGCAATTGTGGACAGAACGAAAATAAAATTAACTTTCAAAATTGTGTTTTTACTAAAAGTTAAATTTAAAAAAAAATTATTTGGCATTTGTTTTTCACAGACTTGTAACCACAACGATCTGCTTTCTTACTTCCATACATATCTTTATATTTATTGATTTACCTGGTCTAAAAATCCTTTATACGTAAAACAAAGCCATTACAAAAATATTGCTATGAGTACAGCAGAGTAATTACGAAACACCTTATTCTACAAAGCGAAAAATATACTCTCATATTTTACAAAGCAAAAAAAAAATCATGCGGCAAAAAGTAAAACTCTATATGAATCGTAGCGTTCGTAGCGGCTGGGACCGTAGCCTCGTAGCGGGTGGGTGGAGGCGCTGACCCGGTTGCTACGCCGTAGAGTGCAGTGCCCGTAGCGCCGTAGACACTCGTAGCACGTGGTTATGTACTGCGTCAGTACGCAGGTCGACGTGTTTTTATTTTATGATTGCCTGGTATTACTTTTTGCTCTTTGCTTTATTTTCGTCTTTACTACATAAGTAATTTTAAACCTTATGATGTTCATTTCGTATAGACGTAAATAAATTTCTTAAAAAAAACGATCGATTTAAGAATTTCCTCCTTTGTTGAAGTAGGTTATTGAGGAATAATTTTTTCGAATTTCTTTTTGTTTTTTTGTTTGTAAATTTTGTTTTTACACATGGTCTTAGTAATACATTTATATTTTTAACTACTATGGTTTTAGTGTTTAAATACTTATGTACATTGTCAGAAGACTTGCTTAGATGTCCTGGCCAGTAGCCAAATGCAAGGCAGTTATCCAGACAGTTATATTGTAAGTATGGATAACGTCATACGGGTTTTTATACCTTAGGTCTTGTAGCGTGACATTAATCTTAGAGCACTCAGGAGAGATTAATGTAAAGCTCCTTTGAGAATATTTTTTTATATAGGAATGATGTATTTTCGTAATTCTTTTTCTGTATTACAAGTTATTCATGTATACAACTTTTTAATACCAAAAATATATACAAAAAAATCAACAAAAATCAAAAGGCAGGAATTTCGTAAAGATAATGAGGAATTTTAAGTATGTGAAATTCAGGGACTTGTAGAGAAATAAGGAAGTTGGGTTCTTATTTATTACCTAAGCAAGAATTAGTTTTGGAAGCATTCATTTAAAAAATCTTAGAAACATGTTTTACATCACACAATACACCGTTCGTAAAGAATGAATAGGCTCCAAATTTCGGTGATAAATCATTTAGAAATTGAATTAATTATCCGTCCTGGTTTTTTGGCATATTAATCAATCCAAGTACAATCCGACTAATTTGGATCATATCGAAAAACGGATCCCTTTTCGGACATCACGGTTTTTCTAATTGCCGGTATAATATTTTGCACCTTAACACCTGTCGAATTAGGTTTAAAAATGGCGAAATTATTCACTTAAGCCAGAGACACAGATGAATTCGAACCTTATTTTGATTTATATAGGTATGAGAATAACTTCGACGGCGAGGTTAAAGCCCGGGTTGAATAAACTGTGATTCACCAAACTACCCTATTGTGTTAGGCTTTTCCCATTTGTAATGCCGACATTTCACCTGGTTGCCGCGCTCAAATAAATGCGCCTATTACTTAGTGTAATGAATTCCCTCGAAACCCAACGGTAGGTAGGAATGGCACGTACCTATTAGCAGGAATTAAGATATGCAAATAAAGGTGAAAATGTACTGAAATTTTCCTTGGCGTATTATTCTTTCAACGTGTTTTCGTAAATTCAAGTAGCGGTATGTTTGTGGAAACAAGATCTTCTGCGACCCGTTGTTTTGCCGCATTGGGGTCGTGTGAGCGGGATAGCAACACGAAAGATTACAGTATCAGTGGGGGATAGAACACGCAAGGAGATATCCACGTGTCAGCTTCTGGCGATTACAATATACGGACGGAGTGGTTTTATTTAGCGGCATGTGGAATTTACTCAAAATACTGAAACAATTATTAGATTATAGTAACAGTAAAATTAATAATATTTCTCACACCATGTCGTCATTAATGGTGACTAATTTTGAATATCAGGACTGTTCAAAGCTTCCCTGATGAGGCCCGGAGTCGGTCGTGACGCGGATCCGGCTCACAAACTCCAAAACCGTAAAATGGCCTTGAACATTATACAATGCCACGACCGCTGTGAATGTTATTTATATAAAGCGGGACCTTGAAATCAAAGAGTACCATGTTGGGCGCCAACCCACAAAACACGTGTAACTATTTAGCTTAACGCTAACCGCCATTTCCTTTTGTTTCAGGATGCAAGATCAAAGCTCTTCGGGCGAAGACAAACACATACATAAAGACACCGGTACGCGGCGAAGAACCAGTTTTCGTAGTGACTGGCCGCAAAGAAGACGTCGCGCGGGCCAAGCGGGAGATCCTGTCTGCCGCCGAACACTTCTCGCAGATCCGAGCGTCGCGCAAGTGCGGCGCCGCGCCCCCGCCGCCCGCTGGCGCGCCCGGCCACGTCACCGCCCAGGTCCGCGTGCCCTACCGCGTGGTCGGCCTCGTCGTCGGACCCAAAGGCGCCACCATCAAGCGCATCCAGCACACAACGCACACATACATCGTGACACCGTCGCGCGAACGCGAACCAGTGTTCGAAGTGACCGGATTGCCCGAAAGCGTCGAAGCCGCGAGGAAAGAGATCGAAGCACACATTGCACTCCGCACGGGCGCAGCCGGCGGAGCTAGCGCGACTCCCGCCGATGGCGAGCCGCTCGCACAACTATACCGCGCGGGCATAGCGTCGCTGTTGCGACCAGAACAGGAAGCCGCATTCTCTTCAGCCGGCTCGTGCTCATCGGGAGGATCGTCTGCGCGACTGGGAGATTTGCTCGGGATCTGGTCGTCGACGGAGCGCGACGAGGGACTCGGCGAATCGCCATCTTTCGAGTCGCCCGGCGGCGGCGCTGCCGGAGTGTGGGCATGGGGCCCGACGCGTCCATCGCCAGCGGCGTCCCCGGCGCGCGCCTGCAACGTGTGCGGGGAGCGCGGGGTGGCGGCGGCGCTGGTGCCGTGCGGTCACAACCTGTTCTGCATGGAGTGCGCGCAGCGGCTGGCGGCGGGCGGGGCGCCGTGCCCGGCGTGCTCGGCGCCCGCCATGCAGGCCATCCGCATCATCTCGTAAGCGGCGCTCGCGCCCCGTGCGCGGCACCAGTGCGCGCGGCCAGCGCTGCCGCACGCGCTCGTCCGCTCGCACGCTCGTAGTAGGGTCGATCTTTTTTACTCGAATCGTTATAAAAATATTAAAAGAATAAAAATCGCGTAATCGAAATCCTGGTGCCAAAAGTCGGCGCCCGCCGGCACGGCCCGTCCGCCGCGCCGCTATCGTAAGTCGGCAGAGTTGTTCACGATATATTTTCTTATTATGAACGTTTTTTATTAGGTCGACGAACGCGGAGTCACAACGCGTTCGTCACCACAGAGAGAGTCGAAGTACGTTACGATAGAATTTCGAAAAAAAAAACATAAAATTTAAAAAAAGTTGTATAATTATTATTGATAGCGTAAATGAGAAATCGAAAATTTATAAAGCTTACCTAACATAATAGCGTAAAGTATTAAGATATTATGATAATATAGGCGAGGGTAGCGGGCGGCGCGGGAGGGGGGGTGCGGCCTGTTGTCTGTTCAGAGTCTAGCTAGTGTAGTGTAGTGTTGAGTAGCGCAGAGAGGCGCCTAGCTAATGTGTTGTTTATAGGTAATGATTGGTTGTGCGCGCCGCGCCGCCCTCGCCGGCGCCGGCGCCGGGCAGCAGCGCCCTCTTCCCGCGCGCCATGCTCATTACTTTGACTATACGATTATCCGCTTAAATGATATTATACATACGTACACACTATGATTATGATAATATTAATATAATGTTTGTTTTAAGTGTGTTTTAATGTTTAGATTTTTATTGTAATGTTTTTATGGATGATTTTTATCTGTATGATTATTATTATTGATTATTATTTTATGTGTTGACGATGTTTTTTTGTGATTATGTGTGCCCGAAGTCGGGCCGAGGCTGCTGTATGTTCGTTTACTGGTTATGATACCTATCGAGTAATAATAAATATAAAATAATAAAGAACTAATACGACTCATTCATTATTATAAAATATAGTAGACTGTAGCTCGACATTGACTAACCATTACCTATTGATACTTATTAAGTATTATTATTATATTATTGAATAAATTTAAAGAATGCATAATTATATTTCATAGGAATCATTATTCTGTATAACTCTAGTTAAATATAACTATATTATAATAAATATGTTTGTATATGTACTCGTGCGCGAGTTGTTTACCGGGGGCCGGTTGTGTGGATTGATATTTTTTTATTTTTTTACCGTTATTAGTTTTGACTTACTCGTAAAGAGCGGGAGAGGATACTGCCTATTAGATTATATTTTAAAAATAATGTTTGCATGGAGCCGGCCCCCGCAGTTTGTAGTTCCAGTGATTTCGATAATTTTATTTTCGTAATAAAATGGGTAGACGCTTTAGGTTCAAATGACGTTGTGAAAATTTGTGAAATTTTGTAGACTACATATCTTATTATAAATCTAATATAAACTATAACTTTCGAAACATTTTCTTTCATTTTATTCCCTTATACTACAAGGAGGGTGCAACTGGGATCACGTAAAGATGAGAGACATTGATTCACATCCTAACCATTACGTGCTGAACAGAGCAAATCTTTATATACAAAAAGCCTCTTCATTGAGGCTGAAGTTGAAGCCCAAAATCATGATGGAATCTCACATAGTATTGAATAACCTATTCATTTTAAAAGCTGGGAAATTACTACAATTTTATAATCACAACCAAGTGATTGCTACTTAAGCCCCATTGAAATGACTCTGGGCTCAGCTATGTTAATAAGAAAAAGTAAGACTACTTAATCTCTCCTATGGATGACGGAGATGGCGACTGAGGGATAAAAAGAGTACTTTTTAAACCCCAAGTCAAAAGTAGTCAGCCTACCTTAAAATTTGCAAAATCATTTCAAACGGTAAATCAACAATGTCTCACGTCTTAAAGTATTACAACGAGAACACGCTAAGATGAGAGAATGAATGAATGAGAAATAAACAAACAAACGAACACACTTGTATGTCATAAGTAAAATCTATGCTTGCGCGATTTAGACTCTTCGCTGCTATTGGCTGAGCGCGTCACATTCTTCGCTATGATTTACAAATGGCATGTGACGTCTGAGAAGGTCTGATGCCTTGGTCAGGCTGTGCAGTCTATTTGTCTGCTTGCAAGTATATATAAGAAATAAATACTTATAATTCAAGCATAGACCGCCTAATGGATCTAACTACAGAAATCATGAAAAATCTCGAACTGTTTTCGTTATATGTTGTAAAGTGCGACTAAGGATAACACTATACCTACTACAATCGACTTTTTTAAGTTCCTTATGTGAAAAATGTATGAACTTTAAGAGTAAATCTATTTTTAAATGAAAAAAAAAATCTCATCAAAATCGGTTCATGATTGAATGAGTTATCCCACAACAAACACACAGTCCAACTGTGATGTGAAACTCTTTTTTTGAAGTCGGTTGATAAAAAAAACCTACTAATATTGTGTTAATCTACAGGACCTATTTTGATGAAATTTGCTACACGTGTAGAATAAAAGCTGGAATAACTTAATAAATACTTCTCAACTACTACTTAACTACCTCCGGGAAAGAGGCGTGATTTTATGTATGTATGTATACTTCTCATCCCGATATTCCCACGGGACTGAGCCCCGGCGCGCAGTTAGTGCTATAAATTACACCAAACCACAATATGGCGTAGCAAGTAATTGTCGTAGACCGCTACGAGCTACGCGGCTCGTAGCACGTGCCGGCCGTGAGTGCTACGCTCTGCTACGACCGCACTTCACTTAACAGCAATTAATAATGTTTTTATTTACTGACATACATTTAATCACGTTTTTTCCCTTACGGGGTAGACACAGCCTCGAAATGATAGAAAGGTCACGTTGAGCTTAAGGCTTAGTTATTTACTTACACAAAAAGTTGCACGCATACGTTTTTCTTTTGCGGGGTAGACAGAGTCGACAGTCTCGGAATGTTTGAAAGGCCACGTGCAGCGGAATGGTGGAATTGAGATGCAGACACCTAAAAGAAGAATCCCAAGTTTGTAAGCCTATCCTTTAGTCGCCTTTTATGACATCCATTTGAAAGAGAAGGAGTGGTCCTATTCTTTTTTTATTAGTGCCGGGAATCACACGGCATTTTTTTTTTATTTTATTTGGAAAAATAATAGTGCTTATATTTATTACTAAAAAGCTGAAACACAATTATCAAGTTTTCACATATTGGTATCTTATTGCCTATAATATAAGACCCAATTACCACCCAATGAGTTATCTGAGCGAGCGAAGGGAATTGAGGTCTACCAAACAACTTTAAGTGAAAACACATTACTTTGTAAGCATACATACATACATACGTAAAATCACGCCTTCTTCCCGGAGGGGTAGGCAGAGACTACATCTTTCCACTTGCCACTTGTAAGTACATAATATGTACATATGTTAGTAACGCGATAAATATCGAAACGTTATTCTGATTTTGATACAATTTAAAATGCAGACTATAGCGATTTAGCAAAACGTCGCAGGTAAGAGAAATAAGAGCTAATTTAAAAAATAAAAAATAAAAAGCAAACTTTGTTTGCATTAGTTTTACAAGTTAAAAGAGTTAGCTGTAGACACGAGATTCAGCAAGTAGCCGCTAGATGATAGCGAGCTACTTAATTTGATGAACGCTGATAGTCCAAATGTAAAGAAGGGGTTGAAGGATGCGCGCGCGCCGTCTACAGGTCTCCCGGGCTGTGAAGAGGGGCGCCGGGAAGACCGAAGCGGCACGACTATAGATTTTAATTCGTAAGGCATCAAAATCGGTGAAGTAGTATATACATACACGTCTGTATCCCTTGCGGGGTAGACAGACCCAACAGTCTTAAAAAACTGATATGCCACGTTCAGCTGTTTGGCTTAATGATATAATTGAGATTCAAATAGTGACAGATTGCTAGACCATCGCCTAAAAAGAAGACTCCCAAGTTTATAAGTCGTCTATCCCTTAGTCGCCTTTTACGACATCCATGAGAAAGAGATGGACTGGTCCTATTATTTTTTCTAATGCTGCCGGGGACCACACGGCACTCTGTACACACAGAATCAGTCCCGCGAACCACCTGCGAGCCAGCATCCTGTTTGAGAGACGTGTGACGTGCTCAAGTGACGATCACAGACTGACAGATGTTCCTACATTCTATAAAGTAGCTATTAGCGATCACAAAAACTAATTACCGTTCACTGAGAAAAAAATACAGAATCTTCGCTCTTATTGCTGTGAGTTAAGAGTGTTGTTTAAAGAGTTTAGGTAGTAAATTTAAGTTTGTGAATAAGTTGTGTCAGGTTACAGCCAACATCCTGAGCTGGTCAGGGTAGAAAGCCAAATAACGATATTAGTTTAAAGTCATCTCAATTGTAACCATAGGCAAGTATTTATGTGAAACATTTTTATGATATGTGCATTGAAAATTCCATGATTTCATTCAAAGAAACTGTAATACCGCTTTTTTTTGCTCGACATGGTAACTTGGGTACCGTGCCCCCAGATAGGTATTAAGCATTCATAAAAATTTATTGAATCGATTTTTTTTTAATAATTTACATACACTACATACATATATACATCTACATGTCTACATCCCTTGCCAGGTAGACAGAGCTCTTGAAAAGACGGAAACGCCACGTTCAGCTTAATGATGGAATTGAGATTCTAATAGTGATAGGTTGCCAGCCCATCGCCTACTAGAAGAATCTCAATTTTATTAGCCTTCACGCCCTTTGCAAATAAATGACTACAGTATTTTCTTATACCTATGTAAACTCCGAAAAAATCCAAAGATTTACTTTCATTATTACACACACAAAAGTACCCGAAACCTTGCATGCTTGCATGAAGAGAGTTATGAATGTGGATGAAGCAAAGGAAATATGCAGAGATCGTGGCAAGTGGAAAAAGGTAGTCTCTGCCTACCCCTCCGGGAAAGAGGCGTGATTTTATGTATGTATGTATTACACACACAATATAATTTTTTTAACATCATACCAGCACAAGGACGGAAAAGGAATATTTAGGGACGTCCTGGCAAAGGGTCAGGTCAAGAGTACCCGAAACCGCCGAGCTTGCATGTAGAGAGTTATGAATGTGGATGAAGCGAAGGAAGTATGCAGAGATCGTAGCAAGTAGAAAAATGTAGTCTCTGCCTACCCTTCCGGGAAAGAGGCGTGATTTTATGTGCGTATGTAGACCACCACAAAACAATTGCTAATACAGTTTTTTTTTTCAATTACAACATAACACAAATCTAAATAGGAAAAATAGTTTCCTTCCGCTCGACTAAGTTTAGGAGATTAACTCAAACGAAGTAACAAACCGCACCAGCGCCGACCTCGCAACCCCGCCGGTTTAGACCAGCATTAAGGTCAGTATCCACGTGGGTGTACAGCCAGCAAAAACATTAAGCTATTTAACGCTTTCACATTGACACTGTGTGAGTTTACATACATACATATAATCACGTCTATATCCCTTGCGGGGTAGACAGAGCCAACAGTCTTAAAAAGACTGATAGGGGGCCACAATCAGCTATTTGGTTTAATGATAGAATTGAGATTCAAATAGTGACAGGTTGGTAGCCCATCGCCTAAAAAAAAGAATACCAAGTTTATAGGCCTATCCCTTAGTTGCTTTTTACGGCATCTATGGGAACGAGATGGAGTGGTCCTATTCTTTTTTTTTATTGGTGCCGGGAACCACACGGCACATTTAATTAACGTTGGGAAGATTTTCAACTAATTCAATAGATTGTTGTAACTGCTTACTCCTCCAGAAAAGAAGTTTGATTTTAAGTTTGCCCTTTTAATATATTTTGTTTAAAACCTTAAGACGACGTAGTTTCCAACTCGCTGTTATGTGATCGCGCCCTTAGGAAGGCATATGCCACCGTGTTAATAAGATATATGTAGATTCACCAACCACAACAAATTGTTAACTAGATAATTCGCCTGTTTGAAGACTATGTTTTTGTATTTTATTTATTATTTCAATAAATAAATAAGTCAAGAGTATCCGGAATCGCCGAGCTTGCATGAAGAGAGTTATGAATGTGGATGAAGCGAAGGAAGTATGCAGAGATCGTGGCAAGTGGAACGATGTAGTCTCTGCCGACCCCTCCGGAAAAAGGTGAGGTTTTATGTATGTATGTATGTAATAATTTACAATCACGGATGATTTAAATGGATCATTTTTCCATCATTTTACATCATGTAACTAAAAATAAATCTCTGTTATTTCAATCTTAGCAAGATTACTTATCGAGAGGTATGTTTTTATTCAAACACCATTAACATTGTTCAATTTTATTTAGAACAATTAAAGATAATTAAGTAAAGAATTTACCCAAGTTCAAAGATTATCATGTATTGAGTGAAGAACGATCACACAGTTACAAATACATATAACAAAGGGTCAGAGGTTCATCCCCGCTAGGTTTGGGATGCCACACAAATTATGGAGGTGTACAGAAATGTATCTCCTTTAGCGACCAAATTCAATCCTGTCTATGCATTCTCACAAATACAAACATTTTGATGGTTTAACTATTAATATTTTAAACAGAAACGATTTATATCTTTTTAATTCGTATGTGGCGCAGCGATAGTGCGCTTGTCTCTGACACAGTAGATCCTAGGTTTATATCTCGGCCAGGGCATGATTAGAAACGAACTTTTTCTGATTGTTCCGACTCTTGGATGTTTATTAATATACGTATTTATTGAAAAATAAACCACTCCCCCACCGACGCTCTTGGCTTGTCCACAATCATTCTTTTTCTTCCTCCTGGCTGAAATTTACGCTCTTTATTTATCTTTCGAAAGGAGCCTGAGTTCCGCCTTATACCTACGATACTGTATTTTGTAAGTCGGGTTTTACACTTACCATCTGACTTCCGCAACTTTTTTAACCTTCTGCACAATTATTATTTTATGCTATACTTTACACTCAGTGGCGCCGACACTAATAGCTACTTACAAAATTAATTCGTGTATGACTGTACTGATGGAGAAGAGTTATGGCCGAGGGTCAGAGAGTGATAACTATATATCATTTTAGATGTTAGTGTTGTTTGTGCACTAAATAGGGTGATTTAAGCGAGAGCTTTTTGAATTTTTTTTTATGAATCTGTGGTAAAGACAACATTTTAGAGATGATTATTGTAAGTTGGAGAATCAAACTTATTTTTAGTTTTAAGCCTTCTCTAGTGGGGAAACTTTATATAGTATTAAATTTTTTGTAACAATTTTTTTTACATACTATACTTATCTGACTGTTAAGCTTCCCCGGCTTAACCTCTGCGCCTATTTTGATAAATGTTATATGTGCAAGTCAAAAAAAGCTTGTTTATTTTTTGCAAATGCACACGGGATCAATAGAAATGGGAACTTCAGTTTAACGCTGCGGCAAAGCACTGTCTGATTTTCAATTCTAACTTTTCAGTAGCTCTGTCTTGTCCGGAAGAAAGTAGTAATTTATATATATCTGTATGTTATTTAAAGATTACGAATAACTCTTCCCGCAACGTGTCTCGTCCCAATCAATTCATCTTGTGTGTATTAAAACAATGATTTGCTGCGCGCTAGGCGGTCCTGCGCCGGCGATGAATATTCAACATAATTCGTGTTATTGATATCCTGCTTTACATGTTTAATGAGTCGATTCGTTCCTATTCCTGCCACGTGACTGTTCATTGCAACTATTAAATAAAAACTTCCTGAGATAGAAAATGTATTCTTATGATTGAGGTGAAAAAGAAATTGTTTAAAAAAAATTAATAATCGAAATAGCGCGTAGGTATTTTGATCTAATCGTGTCGTCTTAGTGAAAGGTCATGTTCCTACCATAAAATTATATTTTTTTTTTCTAACTTCTTTAATGGTGATACTTAATAATTAACCACAAATGTGTAAGGGAAGAAGGAAGGCACTATGCTTAGGATAAATACAAAAAGAACAAATACTTCGTTTGATCAAACTCCTAATGTGAAAAACATAAGAAATCGAACTACCCTTTACAAGGAGGCTGCAACATCTTTTCACAGTACAAATCGAAGATCCTTAAGTAAGACATAGAGCACATAACAAAACCCACTTATACTTTAATCTCATTTATTAACCTTTACGAAGTCGGTCAAAAGGTTTGCATGCATCCGGCGCGCGCACACGAAACCTTCGCGATAGAACATACTTTATACAGAGATGAAGTGTGGGAAATAGCATTTTTGTTACTCATCCATTCACTTAATCCCATACATAGATATATTCACGTCCTTATCGCTTACGGGGAAAACAGAGCCAACAATATCACAAAGACTGAAAAGTCACGACCTCCTGTATGGCTCAAAAATGGAACTGACATTAAAATAATGACAGGTTACCAGCCCATCGTCTTAAATAAAGATCCCAAGCTTAGCCTATCCCTATCCCAAAATTAGCCTATCCCTAATTCGCCTTTTACGACATCCTTGGGAAAGTAATGGAGTAGTCCATTTCTTGTTAGAAAAAGTTATTTTCTTAACATGCCCTGGCCGGGATTCGAACTCGAGACCTCCGGTGTCACAGACAAACAAAACTCAGTTTTCATTTTAAATTTTTTATCTTTTCTTTAAATGTATTTTTAGCTTAATTAATGTGTTTACAAAAAGCTTAACTGTGCCTTAAAATATAAATAATAGAGTCATAAAGAATAGTAAAAGATATAGTCATTGTCAAAACACACACGTCATAGCAACATGCACAATTATAAAAAGTTATAGATTTCAAGGAAAATGACAAAGAAATTAATCATTAAGGAAAAAGATGAATTTGTATGTGATCCTCTTATTGTCAGGTTGGCTAAAAGAGATCCCACTTAGGGATAAACCCGCCTTTGTTCTGTACTGTTTATATTTGTAATGTACTCCTTTAGTGAACATTTACTTACTTACATACATACATACATATGGTCACGCCTATATTCCTTGCGGGGTAGACAGAGCCACCAGTCTTGTAAAGACTGAATGGCCACGTTCAGCTATTTGGCTTAATAATCGAAGTAAGATTCAAATAGTGACAGATTGCTAGCCCATCGCCTAAAAAAAAGGATCGCAATATTATAAGCCTATCCCTTAGTCGCCTATTACGACATCCATTGGAAAGAGACACAGTGGTTCTATTCTTATTTATATTGGTGCCGGGTACCACACGGCACGGCATTTACTTACTCACTTATTCTCTATACTGTCGATGATTCGCGCCGAAGGTTCGGAGGCTGTGGTCTTACATCCGCTCCTGCTTCCGCCGCTCGCGTTACCGCTTTTTTTTAATTTTTTCGTTCCCATGACCCGCCGGATGAAAACCTTTTTTTTTAATAATACTTTATTGATGTATGATCGACACTCATCCCATATTTTGATTGTTCACTTTTTTATTACATTTTTTTTTTGTGGGAACCTCTGGTTTTGAGGCGCCAGAGATTTTCAGTTGTTTATTTTTTGATTTACATATAAGTCTCTTTTGATGATTGTTGATTAATATATTTTTCTCTGCGTGTTCCCGGTTGCACCCCCCACAGAAGTGTTTCGGGGCCCGGGGTCTGCCTTTGATTTACATACAAGTATGTACCTTTAACGGTTAAGACAGAGCCAACAGTCTAGACAAAATGAAAGGCCACCTTCATATTATTATTTTTTTTTAATTATTGTAATTGAATGTTCTTGATATAAAATAGTAATAGAAAATTCAAGAAAATCATCATCACACGTGACACAAATAAATAATTTTTCCATATGATTGTAAGATCAAATAGTTGAAAAAGGGAATTTTAAAATGAAAGATTTTAAAATTCCCTTTTTCAACTATTTTATGTCAAACAGATATGTCAACACAACAAATATGTCAACAGGTTATGTCAAAAGAAATAAGTTTTTATTTTTAGAAGAACACTATGTTCAATTTATATTGTGCTAGTTTGACGACATTGACCTTTGTTACCTTAATCGTTACAATAGTTAGGACTGCCCAGGGGTGGGTTGCGGCGGAACAAATCGTGGGAAACACGTGTGACTCAGTGGGATTTCCTGGCCTCGTACTATTCATAATTCTATACAAGACTAGAGGACGTTCGCGCTTCCGCCCGCGTGAAACGAAAAATCCCCATAATTCCCGATCCCGTGGGAATTTCCGAAAATCCTCTTAGTGCCTACATCTAATTAATGTAAATGTTAATTTAAAATTTCTAGACCTAGTTGGTTGGGCTGTAGGTAAGTACGTTGTCAGTCAGTCAATCATTAGTTTTAATTATGTATTATTTACACCCAGGATTCGCTTAGGAATTCTCAAAAATCTGATAAACGTAGGTAACCATTTATTTTTTAAATATTCCATATAAGAGAAAAATTGTAAAAGTATGTATTATATGTAATGCATAAAGAAGTCTATATCTCTTGCGTAAACAACCAAACTAGACAGAATCAACAGTCTTGAAGAGACTGAAATGCCACGTTCAGCTAAATGGCTTCATGATGGAATAAATGCTTTTAGCATTAAGTTCACCTGTTGCAGCCTTGAGTCTAAATATAATTTTAAAATAAATTTGTGAAATAATTAAAATTGTAAATTATATTCTTTAAAAATAATTATTGTTAATAATTATTCTTTAAAACTGTTGAATAAAATAAAAATTAAGTTTAAATTTATTTGTATCAAGTTTTATATATTTCCGACGAAATCCGTTCAGTGGTTTCGGCAGTAATTTGATTATTTGTTGTTGCATCTAGGTCATTAACCTTATTACTTTTCCCTGGGACCCGGGGTCCCCATATGAACGCTTGCCCACGAGTTGATCTCAATTTTAATGATCGGTTCAGTATTTACGAAGATTAGCCCTTACAAACAAACAATTAAAGCTATATAATATAAACTTAGGATTCCTCTTTTAGGCGATGGGCTAGCAACCTGTCACTATTTGAATCTCGGTTCTATCATTAAGCCAAATAGCTGAACGTGGCCATTCAGTCTTTTCAAGACTCTGTCTACCCCGCAAGGGATATAGACGTGATCATATGTATGTATGTATGTATGTAATTAAAGCTACATTACGTTTTAATAATATTAAATTGATTTTCATCTGATCATGTAGCGAAAACTGTTTTTTTACCAAACTTTTGTCACAATATCACACACTTGCCCTTCAAAAGTTCTTAAACATTCATACTACATATATCGAATTACCTCATCCTATCCTGACAAAGCAACGTTCAATATGCAAGCCTATTCAATGTACATTTATTATCTGTCCCTATGAAAATGGGACAATGACTCCCTTCGCCTTTACCTGTCTTCTCGGAATGAAAGCATCTCCGGTCTTACTTGTGAAAACATGACAACATCTATAGAAACAAATTTCACAATATACACTGCTTGTAAAGTTACTGATATTACATTCAGTGGCTTAACGTAACCGGCAATGTATGCCGCATTTAGTGGTTGTTAGTTTGAGTCGCAGAAATGTGTGTGTTTCAAATACGAGGCCAGTGGCATCGTAACAGTGACGTCATAAACGCGAGTTTCCATTGTAACTTTGTGTATTTTATTGGTGGTTTCATGCGACTTTACTCAGGAAATAAGGCTTTTAAAAATATAAATTTTAGTAAAAGCTATTACATATTTAAAAAAAGTTAAAGTAAAAAGAATTTACTCGTATAACACTATAACAAAAAGACAAAAATCAAACAAGAATATGTACAAAAATAGACATGTGGTATGGTGCTCCCGAAAACGGCTCCCTTTCGGGAGCATGTAGTATACATGTCTATTCATGTCCTCAGCATAATGCTGGCTGTAAACAATATTATATTTACTGCACGTGTGTCGATTTCTACCACAACATTGTGGAAACGTAAAGTTGATATAAATGAGTTATACCTACTAACAATGATGTTGACTTCAATTGATTTAAAACATGATTATAGACTTATTTTACTACTATTATTTTACTATGAAATATATTTTATTATAAAACCTGTCAATTTGTGCCTATTCTATCACATAAGTAATCTACTTTTCCTATTAAATTAATTTCAATCTTTTGCAAATGAAAACTGCAAAAACAGAAAATTATTACATCTTACTTAAACTCATCACACTCCTTCTTATAGTTCGGGTCGCGTATTTCCTTACCTCCATTGGGACAGGAGCCTGAGGAGCACCTAAAATAACGATCCTGGATCGGGTAAGTCAAGTTTCTACTATTTCACTAATTTTGAACAAAAAGTAAATCAAATCAATTTTTATCTAGTTTGTTTTTAATTTTATTTAATTTTTAATAGTATCGTGTAGTATGACCAAAGAAACGCATGGGTTCGACACAGCATGTCGCTCGGTCGCATCGTGCGATTTTAAATATCTTGTCGTGTCGCATGACAATGGAAACGCATCGGTTCGTCGCAGTGTGTCGCCCCCAATACGTCATCACTTGCCGCCAAGAGGCGCCGCGGACGGCACGGCTCAACTCTGAAACTCGCAAAACTGTCACACACATGTCCGAGATTTTGTTAATATTAACACATGTTTTTAAACAAAAAGTTTCCGGCTCTTTAGAATAGAACCACTCCATATGTTTCCCGTGGATGTCGTTAAAGGAAACTAAGGGATAGGCTTATAAACTTGGGATTTCTCTTGAAGGTGATGGGCTAGCTACCTGTCACTATTTAAATTTCATCATGAAACCATACATGGGCTTTCATTCTTTTCGAGACTTGGTTGGCTCTGTCTACCCCACATAGGATATAGATATGATTTTATGTATGTATGTATGTATTAAACGAACGCCTTCACGCGTTATTTATCGTCTCTTAGTGCATCCTTAGACTACACAAAATCTGCTACATGCAGAATTTTTATATCTAGACTATGCACTTTTAGGCAGGTTGATAAGTTAGTCAGTTAATAATACAGCTATTAAACGCGCACGTAACATATCTTTATTTTATCCCGGACGTTTTGAATCATGTTGTAATGATCCGTAGTCATCGAGCGACTAATAATTTATAGTTTATTGCAACCAGAAAGTTTTTTTTCATTCAATAAAGATGAATTTCAGTACATTGTGATTTCAATATGACCTTTCCTTAATAATCTATGCGTATACGTGTATCGGATGCACTGGAATATTGCGAAACTACGCAGTTGCGAGTCATATTCCACGAATTAGGCTGAATTTCCACTACACATGTTACACGTTGCTATATAAGTATTGATTTTAATGCCATAGACAATCATAGACAATGAACGGTTAAGTGTTCAAATTAAAAAAGAGAGAGAGGGGGGGGGGGGGGTGCATTCAATTTTACACACTTTTACATTCACATTTTAATCTGAACAAGGCAATGTAGAATGACTCTTTTTTCAGTTATGTAATTACTTACAAACATTTTATCACGACTATATCCCTTAGGGCCAACGGTCTTGAAAAGACTTTCAGCTATTTGGCTTAATGATAGAATTGAGATTCAAATAGTGACAGGTTACAAGTCCATCACCTAAAAGAAGTATCCGAAGTATAAAAACCATATCCATGGGAAACTGATGGAGTGGTCCTATTCTTTTTTTTATTGGTGCCGAAAACCACACGGCACTACGACGTATTTCCTTTATTTGATTGCTGAACAATGCTCTTACGGCGCGGGTAAACCTTATCAAGGTTGTATATTCAAGCAACTGGATGTGTAACCATGATCCGATATGGAATAGGTTCCCCTGCGAAGGTTGCAAAGCTCAGATCTCTTCGTGTAAAAACTCGACTCACCCAATCTAGCAGCATGGTCTTAACAAATAAATAAATAAATATAAAAGTAAATTCGATACTTGTGTTAGGAGATACTAACTCAACGATACTATATTTAACAATAAATACTTGTATATAGATAAACATCTAAGACCCAGGCCAATCAGAAAAAGTTCTTTTCTCATCATGCCCTGAACGGGATTCGAACCCGGGACCTCCGGTGTCACAGACAAGCGTACTACCTCTGCGCCACAGAGGCAGTCAAAATAAATAATAAATAATGTAACCGGGAATAATGCCAGGAAGAAGAAGAAGGTACAACATCATAACCGAACAAGAACATGGGAGGGATGGGAGAAATAGTATCAGTGGAAACTGTGGCATATGTTCGTGACTTAGTTTTCATATGCTTCCGACATAAAAACATCATTTTTTTTATTAATTATTATAGGATACTTCATATCCCTTTAATAATTGTCAAACAAACATGTCAGACATAGTTGCGTATTATATCTCTGGTGGAAAAGCGCCTTTATCGAGCACGAGTATTCGTCTATTATTCCGGATGGAAAATCAAATTTCATAGAAGTGTATAGAAATGAAAACAAACTGGAAAAACCTTCACAATATTTGCACGCGAAATTTTTGTTTTATAAAATTGGTTTGTTTCCTTTTTCGAAACGAAATAATTTTGAACAGCTAACGCACTGTCAGCTGGTTATGTTTCCGTGAGGTTTGTAAAAGCCAGACAAGGGAAAGACTAATAGACTTGGGATTCTTCTTTAAGGCGATGGGACACAAAAAAATCCCTAATTTAATCACGTTGATATGAACAGACACAATGATAACAAGATAAATAAAATCGGAGTACAAATCTTTAAGCATAATCTTAAATTATTTAAACAAATACATAACTATTTTATTAAAAAAACATCATATAGACGCAATAATTGAGTTAAATATCTGACAAATATGATGATGATTTGTTAGTTAAGTATTTCGATAAATATTTTTCTTTAAAACTGTAAATTTTAAAGAATAGATGGTCAACTCGATTTCGCTCTACGCTTTCAAAAATCACAATGCCACGTAACTTTTCGAAAAACACCAATAAAAAGGTGGTTGAAAATGAACACTGTGGTGTCAGAGATACTTGACCAATTTCTTATTTATAAATAGACCGAAAAGAAAATACAAAAATAGACATTAATATGATTTTCATTAAAAAGTACTTATTCAAAAGGTTTTTCAAAAAAGCGACTGAAAAACTGAACCATTTGTATCAAACATTCATTATTTCTGTGTTTTGCCAGTCATCAGAATGTTGTCAATAGTATTTCCCCTCCACTAATGAGACCACTACATTGAACCTTATATTGAAGACAGTTAGGTCAAATTTTAATGTTTGATTTTTCATTTTGCACCCTCTGTTTACAGAATACCGTAATCCTTGCGGGATCTTTTAAAAATCACGTACTTTATGTGATTAAACATTCATAAAACATTAATAATAAATTATGTTATTTTTTTGGCTTTTTTTATATTTTAGGTGTACCTTCGGCTAATTACGTACATATGATATTAGACCCCTAGAGCTTAAGGTATAAAGACGAAATAAAACAAATTAATAATTTATGATATTCAAGCAGCTCAGTGCCCTCATAGAAACTACATAATAAAAGCAACAGTAATATTTATATAAGAAAACAAGTCGTTGCATAATGTAGGTAGGTTTTTGTAATACGTAATGTAGGTTTTTGAATATTAAGTATATAACCACCGTTGCATCAGCCAGTTCAAAAACCATAATAGCAAAACAAACAATGCTCTGTTCCTGAACGCACTACAATAATAACAAGCGACACACAGATAACCAATTCACAAGTTTCCCGCCGTGGACGTTTGAAAATGGAACGCGCCGCAACGCCACACTAGCGCACTCACGCACACAAGCGAAAACCCCGGGGAAATTCACGCTCACAGACTAACCGGCCAAAAACACAAGACTCTCCACGCCTCCTCGCGTCAATAAAACATATTTGAATTCGGAGTTCATTCTCTTCGCGTTGGAGCTCTCTGTTAACTGGTCGCGGGAAGACAGAGAGGGCAATAAACGGAACGCACACAGATGATAGTAGGTTTCCCGGGCCCGAGCGTAGTACTAGAGACACATTGATCCAAAGGCTGGCGTCTGGCAACATCGATTGTGCAGTTTCCTGCAACCGGCCGTCGCCATGGCGACCGCCCACCTATCTGCACCCCGCCTTACCTACGTTTAGAAACTTTCCTATTACCCGCTGTATTGGACCTTTTTTTGATAGGTAGATGATGCTTTAATGTTGGGAATGAGAACCGTGTTGGAATTAGAAAGCTATTAAATGCAATAATTTTCATAATAAACATATAAATTTGAAATATTTTTATGGTAGAACTAAGCAGCTTACCACAACCTCAACTTGAGTTAATTTTTCAGTTTTTCTAAAATTTTACGAAAATAGTTTAGTACTTCTCTCCTATACTCCTTTAGGCACATATCCATGCGGTTTTAAATGCTTATTTAGGAAATGTGACAATTGATGAATAATTTTTTATTCATAATTACATAAGTACTTACCTACAAACACATACCTTAATTAAAATAACATATGTAGCTTATAAACACCTGTATAAACTGAAAAAGGCGTGAATATATGTATGTATGTATGTATGTATAAACTAAGGAAACAATAGAGGGAAGTAAAAGTCTACTCTTATCTTTGGATCATTTCACGGAAGCGAAACTTTAGACGAAATATACTTACTTGAAAATTCAAATCTTCTAAATATATAAGTATTATAAACGAAGAAAGTGAATGACTGACAGATATATCAACATACATCCCTAACCGCTGGGTCTAGAGACTTGAAATTTGGCATGTAGGTTCTATATGTGGTCTAAGGGTGCACTATGAGAGGATTTCCCGAAATTCCCGCGGGAACGTTCTCTAGTAATAAATACTAATAGGCGTTAGAAGTTTGTTTCGAGAATATATTTATTTATTTATTTACTTTCTTACATCTATCACTACTATACAGAAAAAAATTACGTGTTTTGATGTTTTGCGAATAGCTTACATAGCGACGATAGCGATTTAATATTCCATAAATACCACTATACTTCATACATAAAATCACGCTTCTTTCCCGGAGTGGTAGGCAGAGACTACCTCTTACCATACTTCATGTAAGAACATAATAATCATCTTGTACTCACTATCTTTCTGGACTGAAAATCTCATGGCCATCCCATGCAGCGTCACTCCAGGGCGCTAATCCCGCAGCGGGGGCCTCAGCAGGCGCTACCAACCTTAATTAGCTGGAGAGTGCAGGGCTGCCAACACAACAGGACAATAAAGTAAGGATGTAGGTATAACCAACCCAGATACTTATTAGAAATTATTAAAATTATACTGAGTGACTTTTTTATCTGTTTTAAATTAGTGCAAAAACATGTGGCTCAGTCTCTTTCTCCACCTCCATTTCTTTCTCATGGATGATGTAAGAGGCGAGTAAGGAAATATGCAAAATCATCAAGTGCAAGGTTCTATGCTGTCTGGTAGCGAAAAAAAAACATTGTATTCCAGATCCTGCTCTAGCCGTTGTAAAAATCAATCAAGGAAAAGCTAATAAACTTAAGATTCTTATTTTAGCCGAATGGGTAAGAAACCTGAACCTCTCCGTCATTAAGCAATACAGATGAATGTAGCCTTTCAGTCGTTTCGAGATAGATGGCTCTGTCTACTCCGTAAGTTATAATATAATTACCTATTTTACGCGTTCTTGTTCGGGTAAAGTAAAAAAGAAAAACAATAGCTACTAATCATATCTTAATTAAACATTTATTTATTACGTTAGTTAAGATGGAGCCACTTAAAGGTCCTCGCCGATAGGAACAGATAATTAATTTACAATCATAGTAGGCCGTATCTGTTATTTTTTAATTTGCATTCCAACCCTCGTAAACTCTATGGGCGGTGATAGAATCCTCTTCATTCCAACGAGGCGGAGATTTTCAAGCATTCGCTAATTGGTTCATAGAATCAATTATTGAGAATTTATAAATAAGCACCACCTTTACTTTGGAAAAACAATGTTCAGGAAAAATATTATAGACATCGAGTGGATTTTCGACGAAACATCATTTAGTAATAACGTAACATCTAATTTCGAAATAATAAACAAATACACATTGAATTTATTACCATATAAAACATGAGAAAATCTCCGATGTTACTGAAGAGTATTTATTTCAGGAAATTATGATTCTTCAACATAGGAATAATACCCCACGCTCGCTTACTGTACCTACATACATGTAGTCACGTCTTTATTCCTTGCGGGGTAGACATGAGATTCAAATTTGTTTATATTCTGTTACTAACAGGTTGCGAGCCCATCGCCTAAAAGAAGAATCCTAAGTTTAGCCTATCTCTTAGTCACATTTTACGACAACCATGGGCAAGATATACAGTGGCCCTATTCTATAGTGCTGGGAACCACACGGCATCTTTACATGGACGAATGTAGTATCTGTAGGTATACTAGATCGAGATCGTGGCAAGTGGAAAGATGTAGTCTCTGCCTACCCTCTGATGTAGGTATACTAAATTCATACATACATACATACATACATATGGTCACGTCTATATCCCTAGCGGGGTAGACAGAGCCAACAGTCTTGAAAAGACTGAATGGCCACGTTCAGCTATTTAGCTTAATGATAGAATTGGGATTCAAATAGTGACAGGTTGCTAGCCCATCGCCTAGTAATGAATCCCAAGTTTGTAAGCCTATCCCTTAGTCGCCTTTTACAACATCCATGTGAAAGAGATGGAGTGGTCCTATTCTTTTTTGTATTGGCGCCGGGAACCACACGGCACCTAAATTCATCCTCGTACTAATGCTAACGGTAAGTCTTTTATTTGTAGTAGCAACCTATTCAACATGTCTGGCACACCCTGTTCTAATGGATAGACGGAAGGTGCTTTTTATCGACCGACAAACGTTTCAGTGACTAATTTCATTACACCTAGGTTGAAGTTGGTGTATACATTGCATGGATTTTGGTAAATTAGATAAGAATCATTTGTTTTTGAGTTTCTACTTGGCAGCTGTCAAATAGGAAGTAACACTGTAAAATCTTTGATTAATATTAACACAGTATTTATAAGCTATAAGCGAATTTTTTTGCCATCAGTGGAAAGCGTCGCGCCTGCCATTATGACCACGCGTCTTTCTGTAGAGATATATGGAGATTACATTTTTCTCTGCTTCTTGTTACTCCCTTGCTTGATAAATAATCAAAAACGTGTTTCAAAATGGCGGACTTGAAATGCAAACAGTCCAGACTGGGCCTGGATTAGTAATCAGAAGCCTGCGTCGGGCCGCCATCGCAGACACAAAAGAACTGCGGTGTGCTCCGACCAGATAAAGTCATTTCCACTTTGAGCTATGTTAACCGACTTCGAAAAGGAACGTATCTCAATTCTGTTTGATTGTCAATGAAAGAAGTCCATACATACATATAGTCAAGTCTATATATCTTGCGGGGTAGACAGAGCCAACAGTCAAGAAAAGACTGAATTGCCACATTCAGCTGTATGACTTAATTATGGAAAAAAGATTAAAACATTACATTTTGCTAGCCTATCATCGGCTAAAAGAAGAAACCCTAGTTTATTTGTCCATACTAATAAAATTTTGCGGTAAGAGCTGTTTGTATCTAACTAAAGTTTAAAGGAAAGCAGCTCCTGTAACTGAATGTGCAAGTGATATCACAAAATTATATGATATGAGGAGAAATACATGCACACATATAATAATCATATCTATATCCCTTGCAGGCTAGACAGAGCTAACAGTCTCAAAAAGACTGGAAGGCCACGATGAAGGAAAACACAAAAAAAATTGTTTCAGACTTTTTTATGTTCTAATAAATACATAAATAACACAATCATTACATACACTACGAAACACAACACCACAACTTCTTTTGTAAATTAAAGATGGCCGCCCAGATTTAACAAGAGAGGACATAATCAACAGGATCAAAGTGAAAGAATCATTGGATTTCGCGCTCGAATATGACTCCATCCCGCCTAATTGGTTTTGGAAAATTTACAAAGAAAAACGAGTTCTTATGAAACGGAAATGGAAGAGAAATTTATAAGGGCTATGCGTTTGTCCGTGTTTTAATCGTTACTCGCGTAAAAGATTTAGTTGCAAGTATTATTAATTATTTTATTGTTTATTTGAGATCGTGGCAAGTGGAAAGAGGAAGTCTCTGCCTACCCCTCCGGAAAAGAGGCGTGATTTTATGTACATACATAAAATCACGCCTCTTTTCCGGAGGCCCTCACATTTAAAAAATACATACATACATACATATGTATGTATGTATTTTTTAAATGTGAGGTTTGAATACTCGTGTTTTACAAAAAGAAATACTTCCAAAGGATTTTTTTGTTTTCGTCTTAACTTTTTAGCCAGCATCAATTATTAAAAAAAAAAGAAACTTAAAAAATACTGGCCGCAAATAGTGTAACAAAACAAAATAAACATTATTTAAATGCATATTCTTCTAGCGTTGTTTTCCAACATTTAGGTATCCCGCATTCGCGTCTACACGACACCCACCCATCCCGTTTTTGCGCCACCGCGCTGTCTGCCAGCCGTGCATTATTTATCGTATATCTAAGCCCGCAGTGTGTGCACTACTAAGATTTGCATCGGCAAATTTGCACCAAACTCAATGCAGTATCAAGGGTTCTCGGCTCAAGGGGTTCTTTGAAGAAACAAATGAAGGAGCTATTTTGGCAAGGCTATAAGGGGCGAGAAAGGGTCGTGATTTGGCAGTCTCCAGGGCCAATGATTGAGGAATGCGTATTGTTTTACGATTTTTGCACGTCATGTGATCGTGATTAATTTTCTTATCAAACATTTGGCAATGTCATTATCAATTCATTATTTCAATTTCATTTTATAGTTATATATTTTATAAGATTGATAAATAACAGTAAGAACAGATGAAGCAGGAAATATGTAATTGGCCACATATTTTTAAACGACTCAACATTTTGTTAAGTTTCTCTCATACTCAAGCAAGTTACTTATCAAATAATCATAAATCTGTTTCATACCTTCTAACTAATATAAAACGGGAAACAATATAATTATTAAATTTGGGATTTTTCTTGTAGGCCTTGGGCTTGGGTATACCTAGTAGTAACCTGCCTCTATTCGAATCTCAATTCCATCGTAAAGCCATACATACAGCTGAACGCGACCTTTCAGTATTTTTAAGGCTCTGTCTACCCCGCAAGGATATAGACGTAATTATATGTGATATAAATAGGTAGAAACACGAAATCGATGAGCTCGCATGAAGAGTATTATGGATGTGCGTGCATGAAGCGAAAGAAGTATACAGGGATCGTGGTAAGATGTACTACTCTGCCTATCTCTCTGGGAGAAGCGTATTTTATATTTGTTTATCTGCCAATTATTTTATATATGTTGTACACATGTCTACAAAACATAAATTATTTGTGTTACCCGAGAATACCCCCTCTTTTCAGGTTAAAAACCCGATAGCAAACTGCGTACAAATTCTATCGCACCAGGGCAACATAAACACAAAGAGGTGTGGCCGGCCCAGGCCGATCGAAAGAGCTGTCGCGCACACATGCACTATGCACGTGTGCAACGGAACACCGAATTGCATGCGACGCACTATACACTACATTGAGGTAGGTTCAATGCTGGCCGTGTGTATTTTTTCCTTTTAAAGCTATATTTTCTGGGAGTAATAAGAGCGGAAGGTTGTTTAACTGTCACCGCGGGAGGTATTTTATTGATGGGAATTTTCAATTAATAAGCAAGTGGTGTTGCAATACACAGCAGCACAGTTGCATTGCACTTAAATGAAAAAGAACGTAGAACTAGCCTAGCTAAATAATACTTAAATGCCGCTTTCAACAATATTTCGATGCAAAAAAAATATCCACTTTAATTATGTCAGTATTTGTAAGGACTACATTTTTGAGCCTTTTTGGGTTCATCAGCTTTAAAACAGATGCTGATTAAGGTATCTTGTGACCAAGAGCTGGACTTTTTTTAGGTCATAAAATAATCATTGAAATTCAACGTGGCAACGCTGCCAGCCTTCTGGGCACTCTGTCGCAGAAATTTATAAATTTTATTTTATTTATTTACTAATTTATATATGCAGAAAACATTTAGAAATATAAACAAAAGATACAAATTTACATAGATTCTGCTTTTTTCTAAAGAAATCTCTTCCAGCAGGCTCGAGATAATTTTAGTTTTTTTTTATAAGTAATCTTAACTCTATTTACATATATTGTATATTTGTATATATTTTGTTGCTATCTCTGATTTAGCTTATTACTGAAGAACACTTATTCTTAGCCTGTTTAGGTATCCAACTCAAATCTCTCTCTTCCCACTATAACTTTTATCATATTCTAGGAACAGTACGAGTAGAAAATTTTCCTATTCCTTAGTACCCTTGCTGCAAAATACTTGTCTAGGGTCAAGTCTAAAATTTAGGTATTTTTACTCAAAAAAATAAAAAAAAGACTGATAAACTTGGGATCCATCATTAAGCTAAACAGTTGAACGTGGCCTTTTAGTCTTTTCAAGTCTGTTCACTCTGTCTACCTCGCAAGGGATATTGACGTCATTGTATATAAGTATGTTTTTATTGTATCGAAAACAAACAGATTCATTTCATTTCGGAAGAGTACCTACTTTTATTTTGCACTTATTAGACGAAACCCAAAATAAAAAAAAAACAAAAGGTTAATCTGACCAAATTTGAAATCCATTTAACGCGTCTATGTTGCGCAGGGTTTAAAATACTAATTGAAAACGTCAGCACCATAATAGGTGCAACAGTCTGATCGAAGCCAGACGACTCACACACGCATAACGCAGTGTTAATGCACGGAACCAGACTGTACGCATACACATTAATACACACCCTCTTTTACATGGATGATCTCCTGGTAACCATGCCTTTGTGTCCGCCCACGTAGGTTCAGCTTTCCCTGCGTTATTATTACGAAAGCACTCACTCTCTTTATCAAATCCTATTGTAATTATGATGATTGGATATATGGATTGATAATTCATGTTTGCTCTTTTGACGATCATCAGGTATACTGAATCAATTTTGTTGAATTATTTTTTCTGTATCTGAAGCTGGGTTATATAGCATTTGGCCGCGGTCAACTGTCGTTGCCAAACATATTTTTAGGATTTAAGTACCTAATTCACTAAATACTAAATTCGCCTTTTTCTACACACGTGCTAAACCTGCTTCAATTTGCATCATAGATAATAACAATGTCGCCATAAATATTGTTGCACAATCTGAACATGACAATGATTTCTTTATTCAAAGAAAAAAATTCACTTACCCTATGTACTATCCTCCAGCACATTCAAAAAAGTAAAAGTTATTTTAGGTAGGTGGTAACTATATGAAATTAGCAAACCGGACAAGCACTTCTTCAGTCTGCTTAAAATGCTGATGAAGGTGTACCAGGCGGTCATAAATTCTAAAGAAGTTTGCCGCATGCAAACTTGTACCGCGTAAGTAACAAGGCTCTGAGGGTTTGTTTTCTTAGGGAAGTCCGATAATTTGGCTGCAGCACTACTTTCATCTACCAATTACTATTACACTACACATTTTTCCAACGAACATTTTAACCATTGCTGCTTTTGTTCGAAATAGTTTTAATAATTTCTAACATAAACAGCAATGGATGAGGTGCAATGCGAAAGTTGGGACCAATTAGTTGTAATGTAAGTTTTAAGGGTACAAGTCTCTGTCTCGTCGCCTCCTTATATTGGCGTGCCAGACCTACCCCAAGCCAGGGCGAATTCACCCTTCCCCCCGCAGTGCATTGCAACAACAAAGGAAAATGTCATACCTATTACAGAAAGGTGAAGAAAAGAATCTTTGGTAGTGCTTAGCTGTTAACTTCTAAAGACTTCATTTCTGAAACAAAATTGCTTTACTCATTATTTCTATTGATTTTTTTAATACGTGGTATAAATTATTTCATAAAAAATAGGTCTACTAATCTAGCAATTCCTAGTGTCATAATTATTTATTTTTGTCGGAGTACTGTGCATATTTTGCTTTTTGGTTTGATTGTACTCTTAGAAAGTAGCAGGGAATCATGGATGTAAATTTACAGAATTTTACTACCTTTTAGCCGCAGAAAATTTGGATATCCACATTCATATTTTTTTTTATGAAAAGGGTGTCTTCCCTTTCCCATCCGATGATCCCATTTACACCCTAGACGCTTCGAGAAAAGTATTAACTTTTGAATGCATTGAAAATGTTTGGCGAAGTAATCATAAGCCTTAGAAAACCGCTACCTTAATTGTTTTTTCATAGCCATTTGTGTTTTTAAATTGGAAGTGTCTAGTCTGCCACCAGTGGTCATTTAATAAAAATAAATACACTGCCACTTGTGGTTAGATAAAAAATTATATTATTCTGCCGCTATAGGCACAATAACAAATAAGGCTATTCTGCCACAAATGCCAAGTCAAACCAACAAAATATTCTACCGCTAGTTAGAGGCAGCACACCTACCAAAAATAAACAGCCACCAAAGCTGAGGCAAGCCTTTTGCGGCAATTGATATACTTATCAAAAAGTAGTAAATGATACACGATTTCTAAGAAATATATTTATTTTTCATGTACGAGTACATAACAACGTTTATTTAGATAGGTATTGTTCTTTTTTTTTTCTTAACTCCTACTACTGTTAGATCATGCCCTTTGGGTCGACCTCTGCGTTTTCGGACAGCTGGTAATCTTATTCTTTGATTAACAAGAGCATTACAGGTCTGTGCCTGCCTTTAGCATTAGCTAAAGGCATTAAATCAGGCATATTTTTGTCATTTCTATCTTCAGTTTTTACATGTTTCTCAGCCTTTTCTAGATTTTGTTTCTGTTCAACAGGTTTCTCTATATGTAGATTTATTTCTTTCTCATCCTGTTTATTATGTATTATAAGTTGTCTCTCTGCGTATTCTATATTTACTATCTCTAAATCTTCTGCAGTATGGTCGATTATATGTATGTGCCTTATTTGTTTTTATCGTTACATTTTCATAGTTTTTTGTGTCTTCCTTTTCTGTTTCTGGTTCAATATGTATTATTACATGTGTCTCTAAGTTTATTTTATTGCTTTCTTTTTGTTCATAATGTATTATTACTATATTTTTAGCAAATCCAATTTGCTCTGTTTCTAAAACCTCTGTAGTGTTATTGTTAATTTCTATGTTACTTGTTCTTTTAAACGTATTTTCATCTTTATTTCTGTCATCATTTTCTATTTCTTCGTCGTTTATTTCTAAATGTTGTATTTTTTTGGTCTCTTCCTTTTGATTAAGTACTGTTATTGTTTTATGGCCTTTATTATTTTAACATAGCTGATTTGTATTTTTGCGGTACACAGAAAAAGCACTCTAAGTGCTTTTTCTGGGTTTTATCGTTAATTATAATTTACAGTAATACAAACAATGAAAACAGTTTAAAACTTCCTCATCAACTACAAAAACAAAAACCGAAAGGGTTATGTTTTTGTTTTTGTCACATTGCTAACTTCGGTACGATACTTTAACATAATGAAATATATGCTTTATATACAAGTTATAAGGAACATATTCCAATAACTAATAACTTGTGGCGGAATAGCATTTTATATTAGTCTGCCGCAATAGGAACAACTTCACTACGCTGCCCTAGTGTATTTTAAAATTAGACTTTATTAGTTTGACTAAAGGAACAAATTTGAATACCACAATACTTGTGGCAGAATTATTTAATTTCTTATTTTACCACTAGCGGCTTAGTAATTCGATTTGTTAAATGGCCGCTGGTGGCGGACTAGACACTTCCTTTTAAATTAAGTATTTACGAAAATACATTATGTTATCGCTTTGAAATCACTATTCTTCCTTTCTCCCGATTACATCCTCACATCACCTGTATAAGGTCAGTTGAAAACTGACCCTATTCAGGTGAGGTGAAGCGAATCCCGTCTGACCTCCTCATCCTTTGCAGGGAACCTATGGATCATGTTAAAAGCTGCGCAAGAAAAATGGGCCTATTTTTATTACATTTTATTTCCAATGGACACCATTGGAAAAAGATGGAATGGTTGGATGGAATAGAACATCTAAAATGCCTAGAGCTACACGGCACTAAAATCTAAATCACTATTCATAGTCCTCAAATGTAAATTGTCTATACCTAAATGTAGATTATTCCATCTATTTGTCTGTCTGGTGTCTGGAGGGAGCGTATTTTTAGTCGAAGGGCAGAATTCGTTAGGGGACGGAGAGAAAATCATGTGGAATATTATTTTCCAACGGACTGGCTCTAATCGGCTCTAATTTTTATATGGCTGGATTATAAATCTGGCTAAGTGCGTGTCGGCGGCCATGTGCTTTAGTATTCTGTACGTAGTACGTAACTGCGCGTTATAATAAAAGTTATCTTGTTTGTGCAATTATCGATAGTTGTGGTAATATTTAACATTTTTCAAAAAGAGGAGGCATTATGTATTTCTGTAGTCTGCTTCTTCTCTTTGTCGCACTGTTTCTTGTTATGTTTTGTTCATGATTTCGATTGTGTCTGATGACGTCCTAACTCGCGATCTACTAAAGACAGCGATCCTTTAAATAAAGCAACATAAAACTTCTGAATTTTTAAAAACAGTTTCTGAAAAACAGTTTTGTATTTTAGGTACTAAGTACCTACGACATTTATATAAATTGATAGAGTGGATCTTCTAGAAACTATTGGTACAATATCCTGTGTTCTCCATATCATCATACTTTTACGCTAGCTGTTTCCTGGGGTAGAGAGATCATCATAGGTGCCGCAACCCAAGTCACATTAATAAAGGTATCCCAGTATCCCTCTCGATGAAGAGAGTAATGATGCAGCGAAAGAAGTATGCGGGTATCGTGGCAAGTGGAAAGTGGTCTCTGCCAACTTAGAATAAAGATGGGTAAAAATTTGTACCGTTTTTATCGCGCGAAATACTATCGCTGTCCCGTTTCACGTACATGATAATAAAAAGTGAATCAAAAGAGGAAAAGCTTTATGACACTGTTAAGTAGGGAACATATCTAACCCTACATAGGTCAATAGGAAACTTTAATTTTATAATTTTTTTAAAGGCGACAGGCCTACCACATTTAGAATTATATCGCGAACGTTGTAACTCAATTATAGTGGTAGAAAGAGAGAGAAGACCAATACATATATTGCATTCGGATATATATGCGGGCCTAATTCCCTGATCGTGACCTTAGGTCTTCGACTATCGGCTCTGTCTACCTCATGACTGAGTGTGTGTACCTAACAGATGTTGATGATTTTCTACGTGAATAGCAAGCCAATACTCGTATAACGCACACCAGTGTCCAGAGTTTTAATTAATTATCCTAGTATTCGTCTAGCACCTGATACAGGCTGCGCGGTACCAGGTAACTATGAGTAGCAAAGCGGCGGTCGTCATAGCAACCGCCGGATACGCCGCCATCGCTCTGCAACCCTGGGCATTCGGGTGACTACAAGTGCTGGTGTCCTAGTACTTCGGACGGCATCTGTGGCGCAGCAGTAGGCGGTAGTGTGATTTTTTGTGGACCAGAGGTGGTACTATGTTTGAATTCCGACCACGGCATGATTATAATTATTATTTATGATTATAAACGAACCTTTTCTAAATGGATTTCTTGGATGTATTTCTAATTAAGTATTTATCATAGAACATACTTCGAGGCTAACTCAATCTGTGTAATTTGTCGCAGGGAATTTCTAACAACAGGTCCAGTGTAGTGCTGCTGTCGAATCACATAAATTGACCTAATAATGCCCGTTTAAGTGGGATGTGGGTAACGTATTGGGTAAAGGTGACATTTTGTGTCAAACTATACTGCGTCTGAGTTTGTAACGTCAGCGTATCGGCAATGGCGTTATAACATATACTATATTTTGTTCGTTGCTTCGCTTCCGTGGGAAATTCCTGCAAAAATTAGTCTACATGAAACCCCTGATAATAAAATATATACCTACTTTGTAATGTAAGAAATCATTAAAAAATACTGCGGAAATGCACCAATTGTGTGGTCACCGCAGCGCTTATTGCAACGAGTGGGCTCTGATACTCGTGGATACTACCCTATTCCGTAGCTGTTCGCACTTTATGTATAGTCACAAGCAATATTAATCATTGAACAGATATTTGTCCTGGTTGGGTCCTCCCTGGGGGATGGCTCGGATCCTATAACCGTGATCCAGGAATAGGTAAGTACAGTCAGATATTTACAAGTAGCGATTTCACTGTCCTCCGAGATACCAAGTAGGTAAGTAGATACATACCAAGTTTGTAAATTGTAATTGAACCGAGAGTTAAATCATGAAGCCCCTAGTATTCATTATTTTAATATGTTCAATACAGTCACGAGTATCCAGTCCACTAGCATCTCATCCGAATGACCCAAACCTTGTAAATCCCTCGTTGGCAATAGTTTGGCAGCTGTGGAGGAGTGTCCGCTGGTATATCCCAATAGCACATTAGAGGATAGATCTCGGTAGCTGCAGCCATTTCACCTTACAACAAAAGGTACCAAAAAATAATATACTTAATAGACGCTTGGACAAAATCATAAAAAACAAAGTGCAAGTCGCATTAGCGAAAGAAGGGATCCGTACACTTAGTACGCTTTAGAAAAGGACCACTCAATCTCTATCCCATGGATGTCGTAAAAGGCGACTAAGGGACAGGCTTTTAAACTTGTGATTCTTCTTTTAGGCGATGGGCTAGCAACCTGTCACTATTTGAATCTCAATAGCAACGTAAATAAGTACATTATTTATGGAAATTTCAGCTTTTCAGACGGACTGAAAGCGGAGGCTTGATAGGGTCCCGTTTTAACCTTTTAGGTAGGGAACCGTTTCTCAGGGAGGTCTGTTTTTAAAAAACGTGATTATAAGTTTGGCCTGTATTTATGTATGTTTGTCCGCGATTATCTCGCGTTTCGCCGAATCGATTTTCAGGAAAGTGTTTGTTATACTAAGATTTTTGAAATTTAACCGACTTCAAAAAAGGCGATTCTCTACTTTACTAAGTTATTACAAAAGTTATATTTAACATAAATTTAATCTAATTGTTTTGTTTTTCAATTATTTTATTAAGGTAAATAGTTATAACGGTAAACAAATATTTACATCTGCGTAGGTACTATGTCTTATTCCATCTCATTCCAGCAACTATTAGGAATAAAAATAAATTAAACGTACAAAAAACTTATGTGTACTATATCTTTTAATCATTTATTCGCTATCACTCATAACACACTGCACGTATTCAAACGCTATAGGGTCAGGACCTGGCCCGCTGGGACCTGGTTCGTCCTCCGAGTCAGTTGACATGTCAGAATCACTGCTGTCAGAATCTCCTTTGTCTATAGTAAACTGATCTGTCATTTCGTCAATCATATTGTCGTTTTCGACGTACGCTACTTCGATTTCCTTCACTTTATCGCACAAGTTCTTCCAATCGTGTGGACTCATTGCGTTTACTTTTTCCTTCACAGAATCTATAATCAAAGGTACATTCCAACCTACATTTTTACTGCTAACATATCCCTTAATCACTGCCCACGCCATATCTATTGGATTCAAGTCGAGATGTTGCGGTGGCAAGCGGAGAACATCATGACCATTCGCATTTAAAATACTGTCAATACTGAACTTTTTGTAACGGTCTTTATTCTTTTTTATTAAGTGGTACAACTGGGGCTTCAGCATGTCAGGTGTAAATGGTATTTCTTTTTCGAGCAGCCAAGCCTGCATGTCAGATTTTTTCGCATTCGAATTAGGTATCACATTGGCTTCTTTGTTGTGGTAGAGGGCGTTGTCTAAAACTACAACAGAACGCGGAGGTAGATTCGGTAACAGTTGAGTTCTTACCCACTTTTCGTAGTTTTCACAAGTTATACCGCCGTGGTAGTCGCCGGACTTCATGCCTGACCTGATGGTGAGTAAGGCATTGGGCACAAAACCACTCTCTGATCCAGCATGTACTATGATCACGCGCTGATCTTTAGGTATAGGTGTCTTTAAACCTTTTGTTTTAGATGCGTGTACGTATAACTCATCTGTGTAAATTATTGGTCTATTTTCTTGCCGGTATTGCCTAATTGTTTGTATGTAATTAATTCTTAAAAACCTAATATTTGACGTTTCTAATAACATTTTTCTGTTGCTGCCAGTGGTTCTCCAACGAAACCCAAGTTCTTTTATGACAGAGCGTAGGCTTTTTTCTGAGCCTTGGAAGCCTATTTCAATCTTTAGCTTCGCGAGAAGTTTACTTATACTGGGCAACTCGTTTTTAAGTAAGTGGAAATTGTGTATACATCTTCTTATTATTCCCTTGTTGTAACCATCAATGCCAGTCACCGTTTTTATCCTCTCCCTCTTTTTACCAGGGGTCTTAAATACCCCTGAAAAATCTGAAGACTTGCCCTCTTTGATAATTCTTTTCACCGTAGAAATGGACTTTTTAGTCGCTTCTGCCGTTTTCTTTTGCGATTCTGTGATGTTATTGTCGTTTAAAAAATAATTATAAACGTCAAATACCATCTTCCGTTCTTGTTTCTGTAAAGTTGACATTTTTAAGGCAAATATTTCAAACTTAAACAAAAATATTAAAAACAAGAAAATTAGGTTTACACAACTAAAACTGTCTCTTTTGTATTCAGTCGAGCAGCGTGCGAGAAACGTACTCCGACATCGAAGGCGCGGCAGAGACTGGCGGGCCGCGGGAGGGGCGCGCCGCGTTGCTATGCTGTGGACGCGCTTCACCCCCCGTCGCGCCTCACACCGCACCTCCGCTCACACCTGTAAACGTGACATTGCGCATGGGTCAACATACGCGCCGCTTAATTTAGGCACGCCCCGATTAGTTTTGTTAGTTGGTACCCGGTTGTGGAAAAGGATTATTGAATTACTTAGGTACATATACATATAATCACGTCTTGCGGGGAAGACAGAGCCAACAGTCTTGAAAAGACTAAAACGCCATATCCAGCTGCATGGCTTTATGATGAAATACAGATTCAAATTGTGACACTGCTAACCCATCTCCTCCAAGAAGGATCACAAGTAGATTAGCCTTTCCCTTAGTCGCTTTTTACAACATCCATGGGAATAATAAAGTCCTCGAACCATACGGCACTATTATAACGCTTTTTATTTTTCTACTGAATGTTATCGTGTAAAATAATTAGGTCAACTTAACTGCCTCATATGGTTCACGGAAATAAAGTAAAATAATAAAAATATGTACCTCCACATGTTTCATAATCTCCTAGTACGCTGTAACAAATAACGAAGTGTATGTAGCTGTGTGCGTACGGCGGTGGTCTAGGCAACCAGTTCTAATTTTGGGTCTAGACTTAAATTATTAATCGGGTAGGCTTCAATTTCTAGGACTTACAGTGATTCGTCTAGATTTGTTGTTTTTAGATTTGAAGTTTAACACTTATTGAGATGAGAGTGTCATAAAAATAAGTTGAGTTTTAAAGATTATTTTTTTTTTTACATTTTATCATGAGAATACTTTTTGTATTGATAAATATTTATTAATAAGCTTATATAAAATTGTTTTTCGAGAGCTCATTAAAATTTATCGAAGAATTAAATTGGCTTAAGCTGAGCATTTTCCGCAAGGCAAATAAAATGAAAGCAAAAAAAGAAATATTTTATTGCCTTCTCAATAAACAGCAGGAAAAACAGAAGATACTCATTTGAAAAGTAAAGTACTTGTCCATATTTTACATGAGATTATTAAGAGCAAAACCCGTCTAAATGTAAGAATTGAATAATTGAAGTAAAAAAAGGTAATCAAATCAATGACACGTCATTATTTTGATACGATTTATTTTACAAAATATACTACCATAACATAACATATAATCACGTCTATATACCCTACGGGGTAAACAGAGCCGACAGTCATCAAGACTGAAAACCACGTTTACGGCTTGATATTGAAATAGTGACAGGTTGTTAGCCCATCGCCTAAAAGAGAAATCCCAAGTATATAAGCCTATCCCTTAGTCGCCTTTTACGTCGTCCAATATACTAACCATGAAGTTACAAATATTCCAATTTTTTATATATATTTTTTTATTTATTTTATGGAACCAACTACCATTTACCATTGCGATAAATACAGAATAACTCAAGAAATCATATTGTCGAGTCGTGCAATACGGAAATACACCTACACAAAACTTATCTCAACCGATTACAGTTCAAAATTGTATAAACTCTAACAATAAGTACGCCGCCGCCGCCTCGGCTAGCGCATTTCCCGCTCGCCTGCAGATTTTCCGGGGAAGCTGTCAAACCTGCCGCCTTCGACTGTTTCCGTGAAACATCGGCACGCTTCGACACCCAACCCGAAACCAATCTAAATAGCCCTGCGACACTGTCCAGAATCCCCTCTCACCTCACCAATTTCGTACAAACCCCGACGGGCGGGGAAGGTCAACGGAATTTGGTCATCAAACATGTGTGAATGCGCATTTACTGACAATTGTGTATGTGTGCAGTACGTGGTACTAGTGAACTTTGATAATGAACCGAGGGGCAATTGCCCGGGCTAGGGTGGTAGGTGCACTTGCCCCCATCCCTGTTACGTGGCCGGGATGCAACGACCTGCAGCCGCTTCCGTCGTAGCCCGGCCGCCGCGGCATTTCTATCGCTTTATTAGGCCTGTCATATCTTCTTGGGTTGCTGGTAGCCTGGTATTATGTGCGCTGACGTTCGAAATAGTCCACATCAATTATCGAAACTATTAAATTAATCTGTTCAATTTTCAGGACTAACCATATTACCTGACTGTAAAAAAATGCTGGTGCATCATTCAGATGGTGCATATGGATGTTCTATTCGATATAAAAAAACACATTGAATTCATATTTAAAACACACGTAAACCTGAAATACACACAAGCAAAGTGATTTTTATACTTTTTTATTTGTGTACTAAATATCCCAGGATGGATATATATATCTGGATGACCAGGGCTCGGCTTTCGTGGGAATCTCCAGAAATAAAAACATTCTTTCACTACCATAGTTGGTATTCTGAATTAAATAAATAAATAAAAACTTGTGTTTGAAATAACAATGACTCATTTTATTAATAGTGCATTTTCATGATTTAATATCGGTGCCAAACATCAAAAGAGTCTGTTTTTGAGTATATTCGTTACAATGTTACATTTTCTCTCTATAATATTTATATAACGGATTGAATTTCATATCATATAATTATGGTAGAAAACTTAAATTTAATAAAAATAGATAAAAGCCTGGATAAAGTAACGCTCGCGAGAGAAAATTTCCATCGTTGCATGTCGCCTTTATGATATTAATAGCAAATAGGATTTATTGATGCTGTTTAGCAGGCTGTTCTGAAGAAAAATATAGCGTGGCATATTATAATAAAGTTTGTAGCAAAAATGCTTTATTACAAAATTATTTCAAAGGTAAGCGACAAACAAATATCCTGGCGATTGAACGTGTTAGAGTGTGTAGTTCCTGTAAATTTCAAGCTAGACACATGATTTTTTTTCTACAATTACTTGAAGTATATTGTATATGAATATAATAACATTCTTTTATAAATGTGTTATAGTTTCTGAGATATTGTTGTTAGGATACTTTACGTTGAAACGAATAATTTTTAAAAATCGTAACTTATCTATACAATTATTTACTTTGTATAATTTGTCGATCAAAAAATCGTAACTATCCTTTACGAGTATTTACTTTGTATATTTGTCAACAAAAAATGTGGTATGAGTTACTTACTGGTTTTTATGGGAATATAAGATTTTTGTTTAAGCACGTATGTTGGGATATTATATTGAAAACTTCTTTAAAACTTAAATTTCATTATGATAATAGGCAGTTGATTGTAAGGTATTAATAATATGTGCATAGTAAATTATTACACCAATTAATATTTTCGGAATTTTTCATTCATAATCAAAGAATCACAGATTATTTTTTACAACAAAATTACAACAAAACCATTTTATTTTCATACTTTTAGAACATTATAATTGCACATAAAATAAACATTTTGTCCAGAATAAAAAAAAAACAACTAAAATTAAATTCATCTTGATATAATAATATTTCTTTATGATTTTTGTGTTACTATTAATGCAAACAATATGCACATAAAACTCAAATTACAAACCAAAAAACTCACTCAATCCCACTATTTGAACAAATAAAGAGATAACATATTATTATACGATATATTATCACGTCTTTGCGGTAATATACTCTTGCGGGGAAAACAGAGCCAACAGTTATCAAAAGAGCCCACGGTCAACCGCTTGGCTTACATACATACATACATATGGTCACGTCTATTTCCCTTGCGAGGCAGACAGAGCCAACAGTCTTGAAAAGACTGAATGGCCACGTTCAGCTATTTGGCTTAATGATAAGATTGAGATTCAAATAGTGACAGGTTTCTAGCCCATCGTCTAAAAAAAATAATCCCAAGTTTGTAAGCCTATCCCCTAGTCGCCTTTTACGACATCCATGGGAAAGAGATGGAGTGGTCCTATTCTTTATTGTATTGGTACCGGGAACCACACGGCACTGCTTGGCTTAATAATAGAATTGAGATTCAAATAGAAACAGGTTGCTAGCTCATCGCCTAAAAGAGGAATCCCAAGTATATAAGCCTATCCCTTAGTTAAAGTTATGATGAACTGCTGGAATGATTGAACTATTGCAAAGACTTATTAGGTCATTTTTAGCCAAAGATATGGGGAGCACATAATCATAAAGTGGAAAAATATGAGTTATGTGCTCAGTCTTGCAGTCGTCGTCTTGTATTTGGTGATGTATTAGGATTCATCTAAATTATATTTATAGAGAAATTTATTAGGCTCAGAAGAAAAAACATTTATTTCTTTTATGTTTATCCATTGCACTACTTCACTGTTAATATTTTCAGACCAATTTTTAATGCCCAAATTTGATTTATAATTCAATAACTTGGTATGATCCATCTCAACAACATTATAAGGTTTTCCATCTTGCTTAGCCCTTATGCAAACTATTCGAAAGGAGTATAGTTATATTTATTATTGTCAGTATTGTCACTTTTAATCAATGCATGAACACTGTCTTCTTCTTGTTGTATATTTATTGTTTCCAATAAATCCAAATAAAAAACACAAACATTACATGCTGTTAACAGCTTACAGCTGCATAATCTATTCTATTCCGGTTTACCCTGTGGCGGTATCTGACCAAAACCTAGATTCGACTGCCCCTGCATCTACTTCTTTAAATATGAAATCGGACAACTTAAGACCGTGCAAAGAGCATAAGTAAAATTATCTTTTCGAGAATAATTGGATTCAACACGTTGGAAGCATTTGATATGGTCACATATGTAGGTACGCTTTTTCTGGCATCAGCAGATATTTACTTTAATGCCTTAAATAATTTTAATGCTTGCCTCGATATCAGTAGAAACAGTACCTGTAGAAGAGTCTGTCTTCTGTATTACTGTGTAAACAAATTGTTCACTGATCATCAGCGTAGAAAAGAACTGTTTTGCAAACTATAATGTAATTTCATCTATACTATCTGACTCGGGAATATAAGTATCTGGTATATAAGTATTGATTACCCCAATCATTATATTTTCGGTGGGATCGGGTATGAATATAAACTCTTTGCTTAAGATTTCGGCTTACTAGATTAGATACATAAATCCATCGTTCAAATTTCCAGAAAGCCAACGCAAAAATTGCTTTTCTTTGGTCAGTTGATACATTTTTGAAACATTTTAATCGACATTTACACGGTGATTTTATTTCTTTTTTCGGATTTTGTATACCTTCACGAGTCACGTACACCTTACCAAGTTTTTTTTCTCTTTGCTTATATCCATTCATTCTTATACTGTCTTCTAATAAATGTACTGTTTTCTAATGGCCCTTGTCTGTTTAGTTACCTTTTTTTTATTTTGAGAGTAGGTGTAACATCACTAAAATATGTTGACGGCGTGTTTGCTAAGGATGTCGAATAGATCTGATCACCAATAAAGTAAAATCATGCCTATTTATTCTACATGCTTAGTTGTACATTCAGGGGAAGACGGGTACTGTGTGTTTGAAGACTTTGGTGAAAAAATTGTTAAGTACTCTATGAACAGGGGAATGCTGCAAGTGATCAATTAGAGTTACAGATAAATTGCTTAAAGTGTTTCCCGAAAATATAATAACTGATAAAATGTACTATTGTGATATTTACATATTCCAATAGTAGATTAAAAATATTAGTTGTAACAATTGCATCAAAATACCGGCATCATATTCAGTTTAGAAAGTGTGTCAATTTATTATAAATCTGCTTCTTCTGATAATGATGAGTATAAAAAAATTGAAATAGCACGAGAGTAATTCCGTAAGATTTATTAATGGCCGTTTTGTTAAATAAAATGATACATAAGATACATATACGGACGGCCTCTGTGGCTCAGCGGTAGTACGCTTGTCTGTGACACCGGAGGTCCCGGGTTCGAATCCCGGTCAAGGCATGATGAGAAAAGAACTTTTTCTGATTGTCCTGGGTCTTGGATGTTTATCTATATAAGTATTTATTATAAAATATAGTATCGTTGAGTTAGTATCTCGTAACACAAGTTTCGAACTTACTTCGAGGCTAACTCAATCAGTGTAATTTGTCCCGTATATATTTATTTATTTATTTATATTTATTTTGCATCTAAGACGTAAACAATCTTAACTAAACATTACTATCAATAAAAAAATATAGTTAAACAACGTAAATTGTAGTAAGTGTAAATGCTATAATAAATATTTCAATATTAACCACGTAAAAAATCGTATGTATTAAATACGATAAAAAAAAAGTTTTGATGACAATGTAAATAATAGTAAATGATACTAACGATACTTGTTAAATACAAATGAATAACGTAAACAATCGTGTGTTATATTTACTATAGTTTAATTTTTAACTATTGGCAAAAAATAAGCAAATACTTAAATATTACAAATTTCTTGTCAGAATACTTACTCAGTACTCTTCCAGTTTCTTCTACATTATTATTGAGCAACGCCAAATCATAGGTGACAGAAATTGATTCAGAAACAACAGTGTCATTTCTTGCCGTTGTCGTTTTTAATGTAATATCGCATAATTTTCGACCTCTAGCGTGTTGTTTTGAATAATCAATCCTATACTTATTACTCATTCTTAACATACATCAATTTAGTTATTGTATTTTGTGTGAAATCTGCAGACGCGCTGTACGAAAATATCGCGCTTCTTTGCAGCGTACCAAACCGCAAGTAATCGTTACGATTGCCAACTCCGCTCCCGTCTTCCCCGTAGCCGATCGTATAAGACATTACGACGGTATACTGTGCAGGAAACGGCAACATACTATTATATACGTGTGAAAACTTTTTAATTATAAATGATAGAATTTTTTTTGTTTGTGAATTAGATAGTTTATAATAAAATATTTCGGAAATACTAATAAAACGAAAATGGCTATTTTGTGGATTACGATAGTATACGTAGGAGCCATCGATATGCCACGTTCAGTTGTCAGGCTAATACTGGCCCATCGGCTACAAGAGGAATCCCAATTTTATAAGCCTATCCCTTAATCGCCTTATACGGCATCCATGGGAAAGATGGTGTATTTCTATTCAATTCTAAGTGCCAGAAACCATACGGCACTAGTAAGTACTTATGATAAATTAAGTTTGCAGAAGGCATCATCTTTTTTTTCCCGGGGGGTCGGTACAAGACTTCCCACTTCGACAATCAAATTGAATCAGCTCCCGCCATTTACCTCTCAAACGATATCTAACCGTACTTAAATCGAAGTTTCTTATAAACTAGCATTCACGCGCGACTCCGTCCGCCTAATACGAAAAATCCCGGTAATTTCCATTCCAGTTTGCGATGTACGTTATCTGTCACTCAGTCATTTAGCAACGGAAGAGTTAAATATATAGGTACCACCTATAGATTCTACACACATAAATGTTACTTGATAGATAGATAGATAATTTTAGAGAGTGCTACAGACACAAAACAAATAATACTAATAATAACAAATCCTTAAAACTGGCACAGGTGTGCTGTAACAATTCGAAAGGTTCATAATTCAGCGATATTTTGGCACTGAAAGAGTACAAAAACTCTGATATTCAGTTATAATATAAGTAGTTGCGGCATTGTCATTATAAAACTCGTCTAAGAGATATAAAGAAGAATCTCAAGTCTATCAGCCCGATAGACTTGAGATTCTTCTTGTAGGCGATGGACTAGCAACCTGACACTATTTAAATCTCAATTCCATCATTTAGCCATACAGCTGAACGTGGCCTTTCATTCTCGTCAAGACTGTTGGCTCTGTCTAGCTCGCAAGGGATCTATATTTAATGCAAATTAGAAATTGCTCTCAGAGACTCCGAAATAAATAGTAGGCAAAGAAAATAAAATAAAAGATACTTACTCTCTCGGCAACATTGAGCCCGCAGACCGAAATTAATCCGTCTCTATGTCCGTAATTAAAATTCAATCACACATATTAATCATAACATTATATCTGTCTCGTCAGAACTCAATCGAAATTGATATTTACGGCCACTTGATAGAAATTATAATGGCATGTTTGAAGGGGAGATGGAAAAATTAAATAACCCACACGCATATACGATGGGGTTGGTCCAGACAGAAAAATGCACTTGGTACCCCACGTCTAGACGGCAGACAGTCTGGTGGGCAACCACGGAGTGTAGGGACTTGGGAGAATTCTTCAAGGTCATGTGCGAAGCGTGAGTCGGGAAGGACAAAGACTTGTGTTAATAGGGCTTGGAAATGTCTCACGCTGTGCATTTGAACGTTGTGAGATGGAACTGGAATTTAGTTTGTGCATTATAGACTAGTATTTTCAGGTATAAGTATATTGATAATTTTACCACAATATAAAAATGGCATGTGCCTGCATTTGCCTCTTACTCGAAATAAAATGACATATTTATTTACCGATTTTTAAACCTATCTGAACCTATCTGGTTGAAATCGTTCTTAGCTTACCCAAATCAAAATCAATAACTAACATACATACATATAATCACGTCTATATCCCTTGCGGGGTAGACAGAGCCGACAGTCTTGACGAGACTGAAAGGCCACGTTTAGCTGTATAGCTATATGATGGAATTGAGATTTAAATAGTGTCAGTTTGCTAGTCTAACGCCTACAAGAAGAATCTCAAGTCTATCAGCCCATCTCTTAGTCGAGTTTAACGACATCAATAGGAAAGTTATGGAGTGGTCGTATTCCGAAGTATAAGTATAAAATATAATTCTTGCCACTTGAAAATCAGGTTATTGGCACTCCGAAATGTTACCATTGGGGCTTCTTTTCGTGAGGTTATCGTGCTGTTCAGTGTGCTCCTGTTGTAAGTCCCTGTTGATTGCATTATACACTAAACACTTATTAATTTTTTTTATCTATACATAATGGTTCTGTGCCTACACGTCGTGACAATACCCACACATTTTTTTTTCTTTTTTAATTACCCGCAACTAGGTACTTGTAATTGAATATCAGCGTTTTTGTACTCTTTCAGTGCAAAAATATCGCTGAATTATGACCCTTTTCGACTTGTTACAGCACACCTGTGTTAGTTTGAAGGATTTGTTATTATTAGTATTATTTGTTTTGTGTCTGTAGCACTCTCGAGAAAACGTTTTATCTATCAAGTAGCATTTATATGTGTAGAATGTATACCTATAAATTTAACTCTTCCATTGCTAAATGACTGACTGACAGATAACGTACATCGCAAACTGGAATGGAAATTACCGGGATTTTTCGTATTAGGCGGACGGAGTCGCGCGTGAATGCTAGTTTATAAGAAACTTCGATTTAAGTACGGTTAGATATCGTTTAAGAGGTAAATGGCATCAATAACTAACATACATACATATAATCACGTCTATATCCCTTGCGGGGTAGACAGAGCCAACAGTCTTGAAAATTCTGATAGGCCGGCCACGTTCAGCTGAGCTTTATGATGGAATTGAGATTCAAATAGTGACAGGTTGCTAGCCCATCGCCTAAAAGAAGAATCCCAAGTAATTACATAAGCCTATCCCTTAGTCGCCTTTTACGACGTCCATGGGAACGAGATGGAGTGGTCCTATTCTTTTTTTTATTGGTGCCGGGAACCACACGGCACAAAGGTTCCCAGTGAAGGTTGCGTAGTTCAGATGGGAGTCGCTTCGTCTAAAATCCAGGCTCTCCCAATTCAGGATCCACGCTCAAAGGCGCAACCCAGGCTCCTCTTCAGAGGATGTAACTGCTAACCAAGAGGAAGATCTTGATCCCATATGAAGTGGAAATATTTCCGTTGTCCACACATTCTGTGGCATCACTGTCGGCAATAAACCTAGTGGTATATAATTTAGTGTTTGTATAGCTGTCTAGAGCGTCCTATAGTCCTGGCGCGGTTGGGGCAGGTCAGGCACAGTGCTGGCGGCGCCCCGCGGCGTTGCTTGCCGGGATTTGATAAATGAATGTTTTTTTGCTGGACAGAGAATAGTGTGTTATTTTTACATATTGCGTCTTAAATTGACACCGGATTATTTATCTTACTTATTTGTGCCGTGTGGTTCCCGGCACCAATCCAAAAGAATAGGACCACTCCATCTCTTCCCCATGGATGCCGTAATAGGCGACTAAGGGATAGGCTTACAAACTTGGGATTCTTTTTAACGTGATGCGATTAAGCCAAATAGCTGAACGTGGCCATTTCTGTGGAGGGTGCAACCGGGAACGCAGACATGGGAGAGAGAGTAAAAAAACCTTTAACTTATCCACGTCTTGCACAATGAAGTTAATACATACATATAATCACGTCTATATCCCTTGCGGGGTAGACAGAGCCTACAGTCTTGTAAAGACTGATAGGCCACGTTCAGCTATTTGGCTTTAAGATAGGATTGAGATTCAAATAGTGACAGGTTGCTAGCCCATCGCCTAAAAGAAGAATCCCAAGTTTATAAGCCTACCCCTTAGTCGGCTTTTACGACATCCATGGGAAAGAGATGGAGTGGTCCCATTCTTTTTTGTATTGGTGCCGGGAACCACACGGCATGAAGTTAATAATTTAATCAAACCCGCATAATTTGATTCGATTATGTTGGCTGTGGCAATGAATAACATTTTAGCATAAACCGGCTTCCGCCCACGACTCTGTTTGCGTCAGTTGATGTCTGAAATGCGCATTTTGGCTTAATATTCTAATTACCTACCTACTTAACCTAAATATCATATCTTTATATCCAATTTTGATTTTTGTTTTCAAATTTATATCCTGTTTCTGTTTTTTGATCGCTCCAAATATTGTTGTTAAATATATCCCACACCTGAGAGACCGCCCGACTTCGTCCGCATGGAAACCCTATCAGTCCCGCGGGAACTCTGGGATAATAGCCTATGTGTTATTCTGGGTCTTTAGCTACCCACATACCAAATTTCATCGTAATCGGTTCAGTAGTTTTTGCGTGAAAGAGTAACAAACTTCTTGACTAATATTGTAAATGCAAAAGTTAGTATCACTAACTTTTGCATTTACAATATTAGTAGGATATATACTAACTGATTCACACGACTTCTTTCACGTGGTTGAACGATTTTCGATGTAATTTCTATATTTCCGTGCGGCGTCAGGAGTTCCAAATCTTAGATTTTTAGCCCTCAGGAAGTGCTCTTCAGGCTGATTTTTCTGGTAAAAAATTCTTTTTAAACAGTTTACTTACATAGACCATCATGGTTCACAATCAAGTATTCTGGTTTACAAACATTTTGAAAAGAGGTACGGGCTTAAAGATATTAGCATACAAAAATTGAATCCATTCAGAAGTTTCGGCGATAAGCGTGTACAAACTTTTTTTTTTTAAAGTCTTGCGCCACTTCTATTTCTTCATCGCCTAATCACAATAGGACATTTACAGAAATTCCTGTTTTACTATATGGTAGACTTAACAGACATAGTTATAAACTTTATTATGACCCTTTATGCACCGGGAGACATAAAATTTTAATTTTAACAACAAGAAAGATTTGATAAAGGTTTAATTGCGTGTACTCTTAGTATTGAATAAAAAATACAGAAATCACGCTAAAAATAAATGTTGTACAAAAATACAATACGATACAACATACGTAGCATACAACATAGACATGCCATGATAGACATTTCCACGCGAACGAAGTCGCTGGCAACAGCTAGTAATACTATAGTTTTAATAATTAACCGTGAATACTTTGTTTGAAATCAAAATATCGTATCGTCGTAGCCGATCATTTCCCGGCGCTCGTAGCGCGTGCTACGGCGTAGAGTCACGTAGACCTACGTGCGCTACGCCACGCTTTAACGCAACCCTCTTAATTTCCCCCTTTGGAGAGGAAATTGTATTAAATGTTATTTTTAACCTACTTTCGCTAAAAAAGGTTTCGTATTTGGTACAGTTGTGAATCAATTTTTATGATACTTTTCTGTTTGATATGCAATTACAGTTAAAAATGGCTTGCTCCTACAACTCTGCCCGACTGATACTCCGACTTACTACTCGTACAGAAAGATTATTAATTACAATTTGTAGTTAGTAAAAACCATATTAAACTAACCAAATTGGGTTATTTGAGACATTATTTGCATAAATGCCAAAAGATTAACAGGTTTTCATTTAAAAATATAGTAGTATTTTTGGTATTTGTTTTAGTGTATTTTATCCATTTAATAATGAAATAAAAAACACGGTAAAAAACCGTATTGAAAAGTCTTTACATTTTTATTTAAACATTTCAGTTACGCAAAGGTTTGGGTAGTTTTAATAATAACTAAAGTACGTTATATATATCCAATATATATTCGATATATTCCAAAAACAAGTTTTTACCATATTGGTTTCAGCAATTTACATTTCACAAAGAGATGCTATCAGTTTATACAAACCGACTCCGTTTAAGCTTAGCTCACATTGGGCGAGTGAATTTGCAAGTCCAGTGGCGAGTGAATAATAGTAGTCGTGTGGAGAGTGAAACAATATTTGTTATATAAAACTAGATATTTATTAAATGCCTGTCAGGCGAAACTCGAAACGAAGCTCTAATCCCATCGGGAATTTTGGAAAATCGCCTCTAGGATTCTATATAAAAATAATTTATTCTCTATAATTTTCTCCTAAACTACATTAAAAACATATTTGGTAAATTTTAAGTTTCTTGAGCCAGCGGTTTGGGCATCTCGATAGTCAGTCTTGACAGTCAGTCAATTAGTTTAATTAGATTTAGCATATTGCATCTCTTTCGCCGCCTGTATCACCAACAAAATGAGTAGAAGGAACATCGGCAGGCACATTTGTGTCTTTTCTGTGCCTTTATATTTTTTTTCTACTACTTAATATACCTGTATGTTAAATTGTATGAGCATTTCGCACAAATTATATAAGACATTATAAATGAAAACAACGGAAGTTGTGTATTGTAGAAAAAGTACACGCACGTCTATTATCCCTTGCGAGGTAGACAAGTAGCTCTGCAGAGCAATAGCCGTTCGGCTACTTTCAGCGTATAATGGAATAGAGCATAAATCACAGGTTGTTAGTACATCGTCTATAAGAAAAATGCCAAGTTAATTAGCCTTTCATTTAGTCACCTTTACAACATCCATTGGAAAGATATGGACTGGTCCTATTTTTTGACGGACCACACTGCTCGATCAATTTTACGAGTAACTCTAAACCTCTTATAGCAAGTAAAGTGAGGAAGAAACTACACTCGAACAATGTAAACATCTATGACATATATGTTCATTTATTCATGTTAGTTTTCCACTGTAATTTCGATTGGAAACATTTAATAATGTACCCGGATAATTACTTTTATTTGTGACAAATATTTCGAGGGCCTAGAATTCCTGGAAATCATTTCTTCAATTTTATTACGTATTGGAAATTTGAATTCGGTAATCTTTGTGTTTAAATTAAAAAATGTTTTTTTTTCTTCTCTAGTTTATTATGTCATGTGCCCATGCCCATACCAATTATATTTTGAACACTTCGAAAAAATTAAGCTATTCTATTTTATTTTTTATTTACCAAGCATTCTAGGGCGTAGGAAAACATACTTAATATTATATTATTATATGAGGGCACAATATGTAAGTAGCTAAACTTTGTTATTGTATATTATAAACATGGTTCCTGTCGCCTATATAAGAATCTGTAGGCCCCGTCTCTTTAACGACTTTTACTACATACACAGGTCGCGGGAAACCCAATTAAAAAAATCAACATCATGCTCCTTGGACTAGTACTGGTAGCGGCGTCATCTCTCTGGAGCATATGGTGCTCTTATGATCCAGTCCTAGATTGATTAAATCAGGACTTTACACCAAGCGAGTCCGACTATGGCTCTTTTCTAAAGTACCGTGGCAACCATACTGTACAAGAACATCGGTTAGCAAACCTCAAAAAAGGAGACATGGCTGCGATAGATTTGAACCTGTGACTCCCTTGTAGGCAAGTAACTAAGGTTATTCGGGCAACGCACTAACAAAAAACATCCTCCCACCCATAAATCCCTGATTTTTATTAATAATCGTGACCAGGCGTACCAGGGTATCAGAAACGGTAGCGGTTGTCCTGTGCACAGCTATAGGCGTGCGAGGCGCATTGCAGGCGGGTGAACGGCCGCGCATCGATCCCACCGCCCCCGCGCCCCTCCCCCGCCGACTTGCGTAACCCCCTCCCCGCATTATGTAACCATGACGCGCTTTCCGGGATTGTATCCTGGTTTCGTGCATGGAAATGCATGTACTCGTGAAATGTATTAGAAAATCATATATATGATATATAATATCGATGAAACCATGTCACTACCTTCCCCTCCCGAAAATAGGCATAATTTTATATTTGCCTTCATATAAGTTATATTTAAGAATTGCGTTAAAATTATGAAAACTTTCAAAACGTAAAGCGAAGGATATCAATTTATGAAACAAAAACATCTACTAAAGCGATGAAGGTGAAAAATATCATAATCTCCTATAAATTTTTTATCTTTAAAATTTAATTGGCATTGCTGCCCAAAAAAATTGTTAAAAAAATTTTTTAGGTTAGTTTTTTTTTATTTGGATCAATTAAAATAAAATAAAATGAAGCAAAGATATCTAAATAAATGTTCTACATATACCAGAGTAACAGCACCCCACAGCAAGCTTCGTTTCTGGGGTCATAGACACGCAACCTACTTCCGACTATTATTTTTTGTGGACAGTGGACACTTAAAAATAAAAGAAAAAAAAAATAATTTCTCATATCTTTATTGATAAGAATGTCATAAAAATATTCATATAGACATTATATATATTATATGATATAAAATCTTATTAATAATGACGTCATTCATAGCTTCAAAATGAAAGTTTATTATAATTTTCATAGAGATAATTCATTATACTTATTCTCTGACAAATAGATCTACCCAAGCTTCCCAACAGGACTTGTTAACGGAATATAGTTACAAAAGTTTAGATAAGTATAGATAAGATTTTTTCGAAAAATAAAAATACTAAAAAAAAGTTATTAAAGACATTATTTTCCGAAACTCGTCTAGCATATCCCCACAGGCGGTTCCTATTTCCATAGTGATGTATACCATGACGACGTATATGAAAACCCAACAGACGCAGCGCATCAGGGGGCGGGGCTGGCACCAGCGACGGCCGGGGTTCGACTCCAGCTCGGGAACTTTCGAGTATGATTGGTTCGACATTTACGTACAGCTGTTTATCCTGTCTGCTTAGTAGTTTTTCTGAAAATAAATACAATCGTATATTAGTTATAAATGCTAAAAAAGTTAAATAAAAAATATTTATAATAGTTTAATATTAAATTTATTCATGATTTTTACCATTTTATTCTAACTAGGTACAAAATGCTTTTGCTATGACACAAAGGCAGACTTTAATGCTAGCTTTCATTATCATACAACCATTAGCTGATAAGGTTTTTTTTTCTCAATTTGCTATCTAATAAAGTACCATTGACAAATATAGTTCTGTAAACTACGGTATTGCTATGGATATTTATAAAAAAAATAAGTATTGTTATGTTAAATTTTGTATACAAAACCGACTTGACAACTAAATAATTTTAATAAACTTTTTAATACAAAATATAAATGTATAGCACAATACAGGCGAGCGGGCTTAATGCTAGAATGCTGGGGTAATAAATAATCAGGTATAATGAATAACCAAATCTATGTACAATAAAATGCCATGAATCCACAGCATGTATACAAAAAACATAATAATCAAAGCATGAACATAACAGCAAGAGATAAAACTCATTAACTTACTTCCTTCTTATAACTATCAGTCAATAGATAAATAGGACGCTATTAACTTACAATAACAATCATTTATACGTCCGTTCTAACTTGAAGACGGGACTACACTGCAGTCATGAGGTGCGGGGAGAGGTGTGGGGGGAGGTGATACTCCCGCGCAAGCACTTCGTTCCCGAAATCACTCCTATCGCTATTGTATCTATTTTAACATTGTAAACAAATTTGGTTTATGAGTGCCTGGTAAAAAGAGCTGCAGGTTTATAAGTATGGTGCTTTTAAGAGTATTTGTCGCCAGTAACTGATTAACAAAGACACTTATTTAGCTAACGATTTCTTGTAAAAACATTTTTTTTGCAAGTGGAACATTTTTATTACCTTTTATGGTTCTCGAATTATATTGTTTGAATTGTAAATATTTAAAAAAAGAACTAACACAGACTTATTATTTATTACCTTAGAATAAAGTTGTTTTTATAAAAAAAAAAATAAACTTCTTAAATTAAAATCAAAACTGTTTCGAACCTGTTCCAATAACCACGTCACGCATCAAGCCATATAATTTGACCCAATAATAATCGCTTCAGCGGCTCGTAGCTCGTAGCACGGAACAAAAGAGGAAGCTACGCCGTAGCTCGTAGCTCGTAGGGTTACGGCTGGGCCCGGGCCCGGTCGGCGACCCCTGGCCGTGAACGGGGGCGCGCCGGGCCTGCCCCCCCTCCCCCACCACACCTACTCCCCCCCACTGCCGCACACACCCTTCTCTGCGCGCGTGTTTGCCGCACCCTGTATAAGGATGTACCCAATTTGCATCTAACGTCGGAAATTAAATCATACTCTAAGAGCCTTCAGTCTGTAGTTTCAGAAGTGTTTAACGTCAATACTGTGTAGTTTAAAGATGTTTTAGTAACGATTTTAGAATGCTGAATATCGCAGAAATTGGAATGGTTAACAAATTTCGTGTGCCATTCAGATGCAGTAAATTTTTGATTGTACAAAATTTTTTGATCTATTCTTTAAAATAATATAATGTCGAATCCTAAAAAGAAATGTGTCGTTTTAGCGTTTTATTAGTAGGTATTCATAGCAAAAAATATTTGTAAAACCATCAAAAAGTACCTAATCGAATTCATTTTAATTCGAAATCGAGTAAAAGTACCAAAACAAAAGGAGTGCAAAACGAAATTCCGCGAAATTTAAAGCCATCCGCAGTGCAGCTATCATTGCCCGGCCGGCTAGCATTTCCGGGCTCCGTCCTAACTGTGCACACACTGTACCCTCATCATTCTACTCACCCACACTAACACACACACGCACACAAATAAAACCTCTTTGAAAACTCCGCGCACGCCGCCACACCCCCAGCGCGTACCGACAGGGCGGCACTCACACATAGAGACCAATCTAGGAAATCATTTGAATGTGTGCGCGCGACGTGTCTATACACTCGATGGTTTGATAGTGTGCGTGGAAAATGTCGTGTACGTACGGAATTTTAAATCGCTGTGTGAGTACAAAATGTGTGTTAATGTTGGACTTCCGCGTTCTGTATTTGTGTCACGCACACACGCGCACTGCGCGGGGTGCATCGACTCCTTCCTGCTTCGGGGCAACAACCCCGCTCTGATTTATGTCCGTTCGAAGGTTCGCGTGCTATTGTGACGTTTGGTCTCCAACAAGTCCGTTATTGATACAACCCCATTAGGCATTAATGAGGTATCGAATAAACACCGCCATGGCAAGACTTTCGGTGTAATTAAATTTGTAATTGCTGACAAAAAAATTGTAAATTTATTGGTAAAATCAAAAAGAAATTATTGATTGGACCATGACATGGAGTAACTAGGACATGGAACATTGATAGGACTGAAGATTTTAATTAATTAAGATGTGCCTCAAAATACTTGTATCCATAACCCTAAAGCTGTAAGGAAAAAAAAAGATTAGACATGATACGGTTTCTATTTCCAATGTCTTTATTTGGCGGGAAAAATACTGCATTTTCCCGCCATCCGGAAAAGCGCGGTGCAGACTCGAAACATCTAGAAAATCAATAACGTACAGCCAGTGACAGAAATAGCATTAAACTTGTTAGTCTAAGGTCTACTCGCGATTGAATATACTTGTATGAATAAAATCACGCCACTTTCCAGACAGGTAGGTTAGATATAGTATACTATATCTTTCCACAATACTTTTTTTACCTTAGTATTACTTATATATTTTAATCTAACTGTACCAACTTAGTAGGAGTAAACATTATTTTAGATGCAATTATTTTTTATAATGTTGACCGTGTTGTTTTTTATAATGTTGAAATCACTTTCACATGGATGTACGTCGTAAAAGGCGACTAAGGGAATGGCTAATAAAATTGAAATTCTTCTTGTAGGCGCCGGCTAGCAACCTGTCACTATTTGAATCTCAATCCATCATTAAGCCGAACGTGGTCTTTCAGTCTTTTCAAGACTGTTGCCTCTGTATACCCCGTAAGGGATATAGCCGTGATTATAGTTGTCTAAAGTTGTAATTTTCTATATTTTTTGTAATATTTTCCAGAAAATGGTTGCTTCTATGTATGTATTTTCCAGGCGTCATTTTGAAATGGCTTTTAACCAGGACAGGCGGTCCGGGAGAAATGTAGTCTGAGGTACCCGTCCACAAATCACCGAGACCTGAGTTGTGAATCTCAGCGGATAGGGCAGTTGGGCGACCTATTTTGTACAGGGTATTTATCTTATACATATAATAAAACAGTAAAAAATATTTTTGTCTGTACATTTAGTATCTTTGACTGAAATGGATAGAGGGACACTTATAATGAATAATAGAAAGCAAATTTTTTTTTTTTGTCTTTCTGTCTGTATCACGATTATCTCCGAAAGTACTGAACCGATTTACTTAAAAATTTCACCAATTGCTTTGTTTTAACTCAGAAGAACATTCAAAGTTTGTTTCATCAAATTCGGTTCACAAAAAAAAAAGTTATGGACATTTGAAGGCCTCATGCCTTGAGTTCATTCAAATGTCGATAACTTTTTTTTACGCGGACGAAGTCGCGGGCAACAGCTAGTTAGTTATAAAATAAAAATATTAATTGAGAAAACCAAAATTTTGGGTCTCCTTTTAAGCAACTACATGTTTCGCCAGTGGTACCTACCTAATATATATTGCATGTAATGAAATTTTTGTAATAATTAATTTGTAAACATGTATGATCACGTCTATATCTCTTGCGGGGAAGAGAGAGCCAACAGTTTTAAGAAGACTGATAGGCCACGTTCAGCTGTTTGGCTTAATGATAGAATTGAGATTCAAATAGTGACAAGTTGCTAGCCTGTAGCCTAAAAGAAGAATCCCATATTTAAAGCCTATCTCTTAGTCACCTTTTACTATATCTACGAAGAAAGAAACGGAGTGGTCCTATTCTTTTTCTATTTTTGCCAATCAAGGAACCACACGACAAAACTAAGTACTTACAAACAAATATTTATACTTACAACCAACAAATTTAACTGCCCCTATTTATAGGGTCGCCCCCAAACTACCTCATTTATCATAACTAATACTTGCTTAAGAATAGCACTCGTCTTCAAAGAAGAATTCGGCCCTTCTTGCAAGTTTTCCCCCGGCCATAGCTGACCCCACCGTGACGTCATCTTTCACAATTCATCGTTACACAAGATGTTTACAAAGTTCGGACGAAATGTCCACCACGCTCATGTTTTCCAACCTTCTTGTGTAACTTTGTAACAAGTTCGAACTTGTGTTACGCATACTTTTTGCTAATTTTTTGGATAGTGCATAGTTGCAATTGATTTTTAAAATCAGCCGTGCGGTTCCCGGCACCAATAGAAAAAAGAATAGGACAACTCCATCGCATTCTCATGGATGTCGTAAAAGGCGACTTAGGGATATGGATACTTGGGATTCCCCTTTTAAGCGATCCGCTAGCAATCTGTCACTTTTAAATGTCTATTCTATCATTGAGCAGGGTTGGGCGTGGCTTTTCAGTCTTTGGATGACTGCTGGCTGTGTCTACACCACAGGGTATATAGACGTGATTGTATTTTATGTTATGATTTAAAAAAGGACAAACATTTCTAGCGACTGTAAAAAACTACTAGGTTGCATGGATTGTTGTCGACGCCCGCCGAAATACACTTCGTGGTCGTATGAGCGGAGTAGACATCCAATATATGTTTGTATAAATAAGGTGAAACTGAATTTATTTGGGATAATTTGTAAGTACACATTACTCGTATGTAATTTAATATTTATACTTATGTCACGTCTCTATCGCGTAGACAGAACCAATAGTCTGGAAAAGATTACAGGTCTACGTTTAGCTTGGATTTTCAAATAAAGTATTTGGAACAAGCCAGATAAAAACAAAACGAATACTTTCTTTAAAAAAGTTGATACTGAAAAATAAATTTTGTATTAGATTATGCATATTTTGTTTTCTTCTTTTTCTATTATCAACATATAATACATATAACAGAGCAGCACAACGTTAAGCTAATGTTTGCAATACGCTTAGTCATTGCTGGCTTTGTTTATATATGCACAAAATTTTAAAACCGTCTTCTTAGGTTTTTGACGATTCAAGTCTCGTATTTACGTAAATCAATTAAGAAATTAATAAAATTCACTCGAATACCAACACATACGTATAAATATTTCTTATTAAACCTTACCCTTATGAGGGGTGCCCTTGTCAAAGAGCTAACAAAAGTGCGATCTCCTCCCGTCTGCATTGACCACAGACCACTTAGTTAATAGAGAAGACTCAACAAAAAAATGCAGGGGAAAAAAATAAAAGAATATTTTAAAAGTCTGCACGAAACACAGCAATTTATATTAAAGTGAAAAGACTTAATAATAACTTATACTGTCGTATTTAGTACCACTTTTTATGTGGTCGGCACTGTATGTTAGACTATAGTGTAGTTTGTTCCGCCGCTTCTTCAACACATGCGTTTTGGAAGCGGTAGAATCTTACCATAAGTGATACCTTGTATCCAATTTTGAAAATAAATCTTTTCTATTCTATGTTAGACTATGACAATATAACCAATTCATTGGTCATTTCATCAGAGATTACTTACCCCATTTCTACTCATCTCCTTTACACTGACAATGTAAGTACATCGGGATTTAAGTAAGTATAATGATACACAGCGGCTTCATGCGACTGCGGAGTAAAAACAAATTTTAACCTAGTTAAAAATAATTTTTTAACTCATTTTAGTTCTTATATAATTGTAATAAAAAATAAACTCGCCCAATGTTAGATGTGATTCAATTAGACATAAACGCGCATTTGCTGTTTTTTCCCTCCGTCACCGTCACGAGTTACTTACTTCCATATCTATTTAAATGTTATCATTGGCTGAATATTGTTCCAGAATAAAGAAAGCATAGAATATAATATTAGTGATGTTTTGTTTGTTTGTTTGTAAACTCTTTATTGCACATAAAAATACATATAACAAATTTCAAAACAGTTATTGCATTTAGAAGAATATGTACAATGGCGGACTTATCCCAATTGGGATTTCTTCTAGTCAACCAAAATATATAAATGAAAATCCATTATTCATAATATTAATTATTTGTTAAAATAATATGCTTTAGTAACCACCCACAGACAATTCGGAAAATAATTTGTGTCGGAGTATGTCTAATGATGTCCAGTTTTGATTAAATAAATATCATTTAGATACAACCAAATCTTATTTAGGTTTTAGCCTAGTATTATTTGCCCAGTTTTACGTACCAAGCGAAACGAAATACCTTATAAATGCAATAAAAAATTTTGTAAACAAGTGAGTAGTTCGTTACATAAAATTAACGACACTTAGATCAAATCAAATCAAACCACAATAAAAAAAGAATATATCTGAATGCGTCAGACTGCTTGTGTAAAATTCTGTGTTATTTTTATTTTCGCTATAGGCAACATAGGTCAGATTTACACACAGACAGATCAATTTTAGGTCCGTATATATACGGATAGACTGCAGCGCGAATTAAATATTTAATATCGGCGAGGGCCGGGCTAGACGAAGCTTTTTATCCACTAGTTTGTTTTTAATGGGTTTTTTATTAGGGTTACTTTGCTAGCTTTGTGAGGCTTTATTTTGCGTCCAGGGCGCAAATGAGGAGGACTATTTTGGTGTATACTAGGGGAGCAGCCAAGGGAAAGGGGTGGAAACAGCCCTCTTTGTTACTAATTACTGCTTAGTCTAATTGTTGGCCTATAATCATTACTGGTCTGCAGAATTCATGAGACAGGTGGTGTCATTTCACTAGCACAGAGTTCCGTTTTCGTGGGAACTGAGAAAATGTTACATACACGTGTATTGTATTATATGCACATATCTACCTTTATCATTTCCGAGGTACATATATATATTGCCTATAAAGCTTCAATAGACTTGAGGGCCATTTACAGCTGGATGGCTTACGAGTAATGGAATTGAGATTCAGATAGTGACAGGTTGGTGAGCTTGCTAGCTCATCGCCTAAAAGACGAATTTCAAGTTCTGATGTTTTAATACATACATACATATAATCACGTCCTTAGTCCTTCAGACGGAGCCCACAATCTAGGAAAGACGGAAAGACCACGTTAATTTTCACGTTAATAATTTTTTTTCCCGTAAGACCAGGATGAGACCACACTTGCCTTAATCCCTGCATACTTCTATTACTTCCACATTCATCATCCACACATCTTTTTATAAATTTGGTGTGAGAATGTATAAGAGTACCCGAAACCGCAGAGCTTGCATGAAGAGAGTTATGAATGTGGATGAAGCGAAAGAAGTATGCAAAGATCGTGGCAAGTACAAAGATGTAGTCTCTGCCTACCCCTCCGGGAAAGAGGCGTGATTTTTATGTATGCATGTAGAATGTGATTATTTAAGTATTTGTTTTTTTTTTGTATTGGACGGCCTCTGTGGCGCAGCGGTATTACGCTTGTCTGTGACACCGGGGGTCTCGGGTTCAAATCCCGGCCAGGGCATGATGAGAAAAGAACTTTTTCTGATTGGCCTGGGTCTTGGATGTTTATCTATATAAATATCACTACATAGTATAAAACAAAGTCGCTATTTTGGTCTGTTTGTCTGTATGCTTAAATCTTTAAAATTACTCAACGGATTTTGATGCGGTTTTTTGTAATAGGTAGAGTGATTCAAGAGGAAGGTTTTTATGTATAATTTTTTCCGAATTTTGCACCCGTGCGAAGCCGGGGCGGGTCGCTAGTTTATTATAAAATATAGTATCGTTGAGTTAGTATCTCGTAACACAAGTCTCGAACTTCCTTCGAGGCTAACTCAATCAGTGTAATTTGTCCGGTATATATTTATATATTTATTTTTTATTTGTTCTGTACATAAAATAATAGGAGTACCAATTAACTGTAAGTTTTGTACCCACTTGCCTTCTCTTTTACAGTTTTATCCTTAAGGTCCTTCATGGCTAACATTTTGTCATTATCACATTATCAATATTCCATCAGTTGGAGACAATAATTAGTTTTCACCTGTCCTGTTAGGGACTATAACGGTCGGCGAATTCGATTATAACGGCCAAAAAGGTTACAATCTAATTGAAAAATTTCAATTCGGACTTTATTAAGTAAAATAAAAAATGGATGATATAAATATTTCTAAAAGTTGACCGACTGTTAGCACTAAGTCCACCTATTATACCTTTGAGGCTCGCTTTTATCATTTTATTTGACAATCGAATTAATAGGTACCTACGTTATTACTATGTTAGTGCTTTAAATAATTTTGTGGTATGCTAGAAACATAGTTTGTAAGATTGATGGTTGTTGCACTAGTAGAAAGTATTCATTTCCTTAATCCCCTTTCAATCAAAATCAAATCAAAAATTAGTTGAGAAAATAAAGAAATTTTTGATTTCATTTTTGATTGAACCTCTAGAAAATGTCAGTCATAGTACACCCATAATAGAATTATAAAAGACAAAGATTCCCTTAATAATGTTCACATCAAAAAAGGTTGCCAGTTGTCTTTACTTGTATTACCTATATAATGTATATCAGTCTGTATACAAAACTCGGTGAGTCACTACGGAAGGCGAGCCGAGAGGCAGACGACGCGCCAATATTTGATTTGAGCGCGCAGACACTATGCCTGTGGTCCACTGAAAGATATACAGTGAAGCGAGAAGGAAACCACCCTAGACCAATGCAGGTTGTCCCTTACAGGACACTCTTCATATCCTCGGAAACGTGCATATAACCTTCACACACAACTTTTAATCCATCTTTTGTTTCACATGTGTTGAGATCTTGCATTCTTTTCTTATTGTCTGCTGTTGGTGGACAGTGTAGTGTAAATGGACAGTGTATGAATGGAATGAATGTTATATAATATGATTTTAGCGTTTCGATATTCAATGACTTTGTTATAATTGAATAAGAGTTTGTTCCAAAGAAGTATTGATAAAATTAAAAATGTCATAAGGTACGCTGACATTAAATATTTTGTAAATGGACATTGTCTATGTTTAAGATTTTTATATTACGCATAATTAAAACTTTATAACAAGGGGCAGATCTCGGATCTTCCTGGTGCCACACGGAGGGATCTACTGTTCTTAAACTGGGCTGTAGTTGAAGAACAGTAGATCCCTCCGTGCGGCACCAAGAAGATCATCAACTTGGGATACCTACCACTAATCTACCAAGTCTGGCTCATATGTAAAATATCCATTGAAATAGGATTTGCTCTCAATAATCCGATTGAAATAAAATTAACTATAATGCAAAAGGTACCATAGTATATCTACCTGTGTGACACCAGGCGCTCATAGCAATGTTGCACTCTATCGGTTTCAAAGGGCCGCCAACCGTACATTTGCTTTGCACACAGGAAGATGCGCCTCGTTCCCTGGTGAAGATCAATATATTACCTCTCCCAACACCTGCTAGCCTGGTATCGATACTTATTCTGTAATGTTGGTTTGTTTCATTAAACCAAACAAACTACCTACTTTAACAATCAGGTGTGTTATACAATATATCAAGTTTTACAGGGTAGACAGAGCCGAAACTCTCAAAAAGAAAAACTCTGAAAGGCCAACAGTTCAGCTTGATGAGATTCATATAGCGGCACCATTTGGAAAACCATTATTTATTTTTATGATGTTCAGATAAATATGGAAAAACAATTTTATTTTAAATCTACGACTACGCAGGCATTTAATACTTCTTAAAAATGAACAAAATCCTTTTTCAGATTGTCCTAGATGTTTTTCTTTATTTAAAAATCGTTAAAATCTCTATGATTTTGGAACTTGTTTTTTCACATAAATATGAATAAGGTCAAGAAACTATAGTTAAAAGTAAACGTAAATTGTTCAAAAGAAAAATAGGGGATAATGGATCAACTTCTATTGTTATTTTCCTGTCACCCGCGCTTTTCAACTTGAAAAATTGAAAAAAACCTGATACAATGGACGGTAAACGTTTTGATCACGCATAATTTATGTATTTGGGGTCTGATTGATCAATACAGACACGATACGTCTGCGGGTTAAATTTATTTGTATAAACAATACACACAGATTAATAAAAATAAATAAATAAATACAGGACAAATTACACAGATTGAATTAGCCTCGATGTAAATCCGAATCTTGTATTACAATTCTAGGTAAAAAAAATAACTTCAGCACGTTTTCAATCGACTGCAAAATACCGGTCACCTTAGGCGCCGCACTATTGTGAAAAGAGTCCCACGATTCATTTTCAGCCCACTGTACCACGCGAGCATTGATTGATCGAGGGTAATGACCCGCGATTTGAGCTTACACGAACTTACAACTTTTAGGGACATAATTCATTTCCGTGTCCCAATTAACATAATATTGAATTATTCATGGTTTTGGCAGCTAGCGCTGTTGTGTCAGGAAATTTTCTTTAAAGTATAGATGCGAAGTCGGTGAATACTTGCTTAAAGTTCTACGCCATGCTTAAATTATCATTTTTACGGAATCCCTAACTGGACTCTTAACTTCACTCTCTTTACAATCTCTCTAGATATTTTTTTCTTTTATTTCATTATTTATTTAGAAAGAGAGGGCCAAAAAGAGAGAAAGCCAATATGGGATTCCCCGCAAAGGATGCATTGGTCAATTGGGAGTCGCTTCTTGTAAAACCTTACCCAATTCGGGATCATGGTCAAAGGCATACCTCGGGCTCCACTCTAGAGGTGAGGATGTTACCGCGAATAACTTCTGGAGGAAAAAAAAGGAAGTCTGAGATAAGGAGCAGTTAACAATATATCGAAATCCAAAAAAAAAAAATCGTCATTACGCGAATTTAAGGCAAGGTTTCTCATAGGGTAACGACATCAGACAGAAATGGGCTTGACGTCATGTTAGCAACTGGTGTGAAGTAATTTTGACCTAAATAAGTATTTATTAAGGTACCAGGCTATTCTCCGTGACTTCGCTTCCGCGCAATTTCCAGGAGCAGTCTACATCCATGTAAGGTACTCCTGTCTGTCTGACTACATCTTTGCATTTGCCGCGATCCCTGCATACTTCTTTCGTTTCATTCACTTTAATAACTCTCTTCATGCAAGTTTGTATCGAATAACCCTGATTTTCCCTTTGATTCCCGTTACCTATAGCATGGTACCGACGCGACCTGGATTCGCCCCTCGTGACCCCGGGACCATGAAACGCGAGTAATACAATTAGACACCATTGATGACTCAGTCATAATGTCCAATGTAGGGGTAGAAAGATATATAAATATACTAGAAAGCGACCGCGGCTTACGGAAAATCTCGTTAATTTCCGTTTCTGTTTGAATTTCGGGCAATCTTGACTAATTTATCCTAGACATATTCATCCTTCATGCCAAATTTCAAATCACTTGATCCAATGCTTTGGACTGTGTGCTGATATTTCAGGCAAAGAGTTGCTTCTTTTATATAGACTACCGACCCGCCCCGGTTTCGCACGGGTAGCATAGATATAAACCTTCCTCAAAAATCCCTCTTTCCAACATTTCAAACAGGAACAAAATCGATCCACTACTTTCAGAGATTACCGCTTACATATAGACATAGAAAAAAGGGGAACTTTACTTTATAATATGTAGTAATTGAATATTTTTGAAGATTTTAGAAATTGAGCTAACCCCGAAATAAGTTCTAGACTTGTAAAACACTTATTAAGATAAATATCCAAGACCCAGGTCTTTAATTTTTCATCATAAACTGACTGGAGATTTTGTATTATTTTTTTACAAATAGGTAAGTACACATCTATCACTCTCAATTGAAAAAATATAAAACTTAGTTTGTTTTATATACTTTTAGTAATTATACGCTTATTGAGATATAAAATACCTGGTATGTAACATTTAAATGCGGTGCCGCACTGGCAAAACGTTTAAAAATAAAAAAAATAAAACAGAAATAATGGTGCTAGAGCGAAACCACAAAACGAAAAGCTGTGAGACCGAGTGGAAAATTTTAACCCAGAATTTTAAATGTAGGTAATTTTCATAGAGAAACTAGAAGTGACGACTTAATCATAGGGGTGATTATCCTTATACTACTTTAGCTTGTATATTTGTTACTAGCACGTCCACGGCTCCGCCCGCGTAGCACGAAAATTACCATATTTTCCGTTCCCGCCGGAATTTCGGAAAATCCTATCTAAGTGCATCTCTAGACCACATAAAGAAACTACACGCCAAATTTCGAGACCCAGCGGTTTGGGCTCTGCATATGTCAGTCGTTCACTGTATTATTTTATTGAGTTAGATATATTATTTATTTTTATCGCAAAAAAAGTTTATAACAACATTTATAAAACCAAGAAATACAATTCTAAAAGCCAATTACAGATGTATAATGATCAGGCTTACGGTTGGCGCGAAGGTAGGTTGAATATATAGAAAATTATGTACAAGGTTATTTTTACTTACAACTTACTTCGATTGCAATTAAATATATATTAAAAAAACTCGACTAGTTATTTTTTTTTTACTGACATGCATGTAACATGTGTTGATAGGAAAGATATTTTGTATTTAACTTTCATTTAGTTAACTTCAACTTGTACGTAAAGAGAGAGTTATGATTTAATTTAATATAACGAAGTGATTCAACCCATGATATAAGCGGCGTTAGGGTTCAAAGTGAGACATACTGCGGCCTCTTCAGCAATGCAACAACAACATTCTAAATACAATTACCTCAACTGAAATTCCTCCTCCGATCCAAACTTTACAATTTATGCGTCGGGTTCAAATAAGGCCATGATTGACAGGTCGTATCCAGTAAGATTAACTCGGCTACCTCCTTTACGCCTCTGGTATCCTAGTAGCGAGGGTGCGATCTATGGGGAACATGACCCAGTTTTGAAGGGTCTACACCATCGATCCATGGTAGCTTGGGGTTCCGACACGCTATTTCTATTTCACATAATCGCTTCTGATTTATTTAATGGAGGGACAGTGTTGCGTTACATGACCCCTAAGGGTGTCATGAATCTTGGTGCCGTATTGTTTTGTTTACTGGATATTAAACATCGTCCAATTAAAAATGTATAAATAAAAGTATTTTGTTTATCCATGAAATTGATTAAGTGCTCGTATTCTTTCATTTGTATTTTACTTCATTTGCATGTGCCCAGCTATTCCATATGTAAGTACATAGTTTATACTATTAAAGTATATCTTTAAAATACCCAGCCCTACATTCAGGTTCGAAAGCTTGTAGTTAATTAGTAACTCAAATATCAGGTAATAATAACATCTAACACGTAAAACTTAAAAAGTTCTTCATAAGTTGCTCTATTATTTATACCCGCACCACACAAAGCTCCCACATCTGACAGACAAACAATGTAACACTATTAGTAGATGCACTTACAAAAGTGCACGGGCAGCAGGTGCAGTGCAACAAACTTACGGATCGGCTACTCAGCAAGGTGCACTTCTAATCTGCAGTATAAATAAATTATTTCAAATGACAGCACTCAACGGCCCAAACATTGTGTGGAAAGAAGGATCAAAATATTTTCCTGCGTTGGGGATCGGTTCCTGGATTCAAAAGTATTTTTTCATATAAATCCAAATAACCTAAGACTACATGTAAGCCATACCAAAAGTCTCGAACTAACTTATACGTCCCGTAAAGTAAAAATAAAGGAAAAATAAGTTAAAATAAAAAAGCCAAGGTGTTTATGACTACTTTAGTAGGACTGAGCTATGAAAACAATATTTTCAAAGAAAAAACTTGCTTATAAGTTAGTTGGCTTTGATCCGAAAAGAGGCCATGACAACTCGTTCAAACCTGGTATTAGCTGTAATAACAGATGAAGCAGGTGATGAGAGGAGAATTTCGAGATCAAGACTCTGGATTCTACTATAGATGGATTCTGTGACTATAATATCTTTCGTAATAAAGAGATATTTGTCAGTAGGAAAACGTTCAGGAGATAACTGGGCCATCTCATTCACTGTGGCTCACCAAACTAAATTTCTGCCCGGATCATGGGTCCCTAAATTCGGGTTACAGGCTCCTTAAATCTTTAAATAAATAGGTCTAATGTAATATGAGAAGAAGCACTTTTGGTAGTTAATGATTTGTCAAAGGCAGACTCCAAAACTCCCCGTTTTTTGCACATATCAATTTAAACACTTTCTTCCTTAAAAAAGTTAAAGGTGAGGTAAAATGAATCGCAATTTGGAGAAAAATAATAAGATTAGGCTTAAAAGTGAACAGATAACAGATATGACAGATAATTTGGGTGCAAAACCCGAGTGCAAATGACTACAAAGACGGTCAGATTGATAACAATCTCGCATAAGCTTTCATCCAACTTTTTGATATCATTATATCATTATAGTAATATTACTTCATAAAATTGACGAGTCTTTTGTGTTTTACATTTAAATTCTTGTTTCACCGTCAGAGGACCGATTCCATTGAAATTATATTGGCAGTTAATTCTACAAATTGGAATGGCAACATAACCTAACCCAGGGCCGTGAGGCATGTCTTTGACCTGGTGCCAGGTTGCGAGGTAAACAAAATAAAAGACGCGCGAAACGCAATTATGGCCAAAGGTGCGTGCGCAGCTGACGGCGCACCTGCCGCCATCTTTTCTTTTTTTTCACTTCTTTAACGTCCAAGTTATTGGCCTATTTTTTATAGCGCAAGCTGGTGGGACAGCTGACGCGATATTAAAAGCCTTTGTTACCGTACGTTGACTGAGAAATGCCACCTTAAGGTTTCTATCTTCTAGGATAATAAAGGATGAGGCAGCTGCGCAGATTGAAAGGTTTAGGCCAGGTGTGGGCGCATCCACGTGGTTTATATTTTTTGTTCGTTTTTTCGGGTCTTTATCTGCGCTGCCAGTTCTTAATGCCGGCGGATATGGATAATGATAACAATAATTTTGATATTATGTTGAATACACGATATGAATCAATGCTTGTCAACAGAACTGTCCGATTAATATTACTTTACAAGTTTCCACGTGTGTACATGGTTCAGTATTAGTCTCAAAGTTTTCTAATATTAAGTACAGAAATCATATGTAGCCTAGATTTTTTGCTGCTAAAACCAATCAAAAATTTAATCAAATGTGGTATCGTTATTATGGATTTTTTTGCGAATTAATGTTTGAAAATGAAAGCCAACTACCTACATTGTATAAAACGTACGCTTACGAATATTTAATATGCTAAATACTTGTTGTAAAATTTTGAAGACACTATTCAGCGGATTCTCACTCGCCTTCGCCCTGATAAAAACGATACTCATTTTTTTATCAAGAACCGCTGATCTTCCTCCGTATAATGAAACGACAGCAATAACTTCCCTTTGTTGACCGCTGTGCCCGGCACGCGCACGTGACCGCGCATCTGCCTCCCAATTTACCGTCCACGGCCTACCTGCATCCATTATCAACCTCTTTGCGCCTTCTCGCCGCCTAGTACATAGTTTGCTTGTCACAAAATATTTTCGCTTTTAAAAATGTATGTGTATGCAGTTTACCTAAAGTTAGCCTTCGAAACTGTGTCTAGAACGGCTCAGTCTGCCCTGTAAGGGATAACGGCGAGATTTATCGTAAGTCCGATTTAAAATTCTTATTGGCACACTTCACTTTAAAAAAGATATCAGTTAGATATGTACCTTAATGATACAAGTTACACTATACAGCACACGTTTATCCACATTCACAATAATACGTTATTTTTGTAACGAATAAACTCAAAAAAAACTTCTGGAATTATTTTCACGTTATTTGGCATTGGCCAATTTTTTCCTGAAATTTCCCACGGAAGCGGAACCCCGCGCGAAAGCTAGTGGAATATACGTATGTACTGTGTTATGTACAAATTAAATAATAATGTTTTCCCATTCAAAAGTGCGGTAAGTGCAAAAAAAAAAAACTAAACCTTTCACTCATCATAAATGTACAAGTATTTCAGATTGCATTATTTGCCTTTAAAGCTGCTTTCCTCTTCAAAGCAAATTATTCCTTTCAATGCTGTTACCGAAGTTGTAAACTATTGTTTTATGCAAAATATAAAGATACATATAGATTTTCAAGTTACTTTATTATCAATCCCAGCAACTTTGTACACTTGAGCAAATAATATTACAAATGAAAATTATATGGACCTGCTGCTTCCAGTACGACATAATTTTGTCTCATTCGCGCCACGATCAAAACCAATAAATGATACTTTAATAAATAAAAAAATGTTCTTAATACATTTAAAAGACTGGTTACAATAGTGGTTTTTATATTATATATATAAACATAATACATTATAGTAAATTCTGGGCATTGTTACCATCAACTTAAGGAACGTCTAACGAACGCGCATACATTAAAAAAATAATAAACTATTTTGTTTGAATAATTTTCCATTATATTTACAAATCACATCTAATAATTTTAAAATAATTGGACATGTTACTTATAATTTATACAATGCATAGGACTTTGTTACGCTAGTTAAAAATTAGTCCAGTTGAAATATACAGTAAACAGGTAAGTTTCGGGAGGCACCACTGACATCAAATATGGTACTAGTCTATTATACACTCAAAATGACCACTAAACAAGCATACGGCCTACAGTTATACTAAAAATAATATAAGAACAAATCACACAGATTGAGCCAGCTCCCAAATAAATTTGGAGACTTTTATAAACGAATACATCGCGTTAAAGGCGAATTAGGAAAAGGCTAATAAACTTGGGATTCTTCTTATATGCGATGGGCTGGATAACCTTTCACATTTCCATCATTCAGTTATACAGCTGAAAGCGGTCTGCCTTTTCAAGACTGATGGCTCTGTCTAAGCTGCGAAGCATAAACTTGTGATTATATGTATGCAGATTGCATGCATTGCAGACACATGCAAGACCTAGTCAATCTGAAACGATCTTTTTCAATCTTCGAGGATCGAACCCGTGACCTTGTGAGTCAGAGATGAGCATTTTATCGTGGCCCCATGAACAAATAATATACTAGCTATTGCCCGGGCTTCGCTCCAGTGGGAATTACCATACGGAAGTACCCTCTGCACAGAGTATAACACGCCTCTGAATGATACATGAAGACAAATCTCTCTTTCTCAGTGTAATTTTGTTGCCGGCGTAAATATATAAACAAGGTTCCACCTTATCTACTATTGTTATAAGTCCTGTTATTGACCTATATCTGTACATTTATATCGGTGTATTATTAGTACCTTGCATTTTATTTTTGGGCCACAAAAAGACCAAATAATAAGACACTTTTTATTTTTAATCTGCATGTTTTTCGCAAATCATGTGAGAAGTGATATATTAAATTTGATGTTTGTGTTTTTCTTATATTGTACAATGATGTTTACAATTTTAAATTACGCACGGACGAAGTTCACGTGCTAAAGTAAATAGCCTTTTGGATGCGGTAAATTCTAAATAATAAGCGTAAATTGAAAATAAATGTTTTTCTATAAATATAGGTATGTGAAGTACGTAGCAAACCATACATACTGGACATAAAAACTGTTTAAAACATCTTTCATACGCAAACCGTTAGACGGATTCGTACGAAAATTGGCACACTACTTTTCAATTATCACATAAATTTTAACGCGAGTGAAACCGCGGACTTGTACTACATTTGGAGTCAGTGGATGACACCCTATATGACATTACATTATGGGATTACAAGTTGTATCAAAAAATAAACCTATCTTGAATTTATGACGTAAACACTAGAGAATAAGTTATAGCTTTGAACATAGAATTCTAAATAAAACTATAAAAGTAGTTCTGGTGAATGTGATGACGAAATTGATGGTTGAGAAAGGTTTCTTACTGCGATTGAATTTTGAGGTTTGTCAGCTATACAACTTGACAGAAAACTGGATGCGATGCATGACGAAACATGATTCCTGAAATAAATTCAAGTACAATAACAACATTTCTATTGTCTAATATTATTCCGATTATTGTGGCTCATAAATATTGGGTACTATTACTAGAAGGCCGATTCCATAATTAAGTGACATCTACGTTAAAAAAAAACCAGCTTTGTCTAATGATTTTGAATCTTATTTCAATAAAGTTTAAAATTTTAAGCCCACGATATGCGCGATATACGACGAATTAATCAAATGTAAACGTTCTAGGCATGTTGCGCGTAGCGGCGACCAGTGAGACGACACACTATCTTCTCCGATAGAATCCCGCGCACTACAAAAGACATCATCAAATGTATGAGTTAGTACGGCGAATGCCACACTAGCTCCCGTAGCACGGCGCCAACTATCGCCTTTTCACTTTTTATTATGACGTGAAGCAGGACACCGATAGTTTCGGATACAAGGCGTGGAGAATCGCGAATAGATAGATAGATAAAACGTTTATTCGACAATGCTACAAACACAAACAAATATAACAATAACAAACAATATGTAACGAATACGATTTATAACTTGTTCTCTGGTCGCAGCGACGAACGTAACTGCCCGTGGTGTCGCGCTTATTTTATTGCCAGGCTGTTTTGACTAATCACACAGTTTCACTCATATCATATTGAAATAAAGTTCAAAATCGCTAGCCAAATTGTTCGTGGCGCCATCTACCGGCCAATACAGTATTTCTCGAGAACAGATAGGCCAGAAAAACATACGGTCGCAAGCAACCAGTCTCTTACATTGGAATTAGATTTGAGTCACGTCTGATAGAGGTACATTTTACAGTGGCAAGTAACAAAAGGTTTTACTAAAAGGCTCAATATATGAATAAATGGATTTATTCTTTCAAAACTGGGCAGCACTGAACCGTTGCATTTTGGCGAGTATTCGGCATTTATAACATTGCTACAATATTTCTTTGTCCTAAATTCACTAGCGCATATCAAGTGGCAGAAAAAAAAACAATATTTCCCATCTGCCAATGTATTCCGGAAACATAAATTTAACTTTTTTCGCCTACAAATATACACCAAAGTACCCTACAAGTGGTCTAACCGTACAAATGATCACTGTTAATAAATTGTTTAATCGCAAACAAATGCCTAAGTTACGATTTATATTTACAAAATTTACATCAAAACTCAACGTAAAAATCACACGTCAGCCCATGTGGCAAAAAGTATAAGTAGCTATACAATACATTAAAAAAATCGGGCATTGTTTCACTGTCCCTTTGAAAACCAATCTCCTTATACGCCATCTTGCGTAACTATTATGGTAAACTGTCAAACATATAAAGGGCAATGGTGGTTTTGTTTTATAACATTAGTAAATATAATTCGCGAGGATTTTTTTAATATTTTGTCATACAATTTATTTACACGCTTTTTTACTTTTGTACATGTCGAATCTGCTATCCTTTTCCTTCTCGCGAAGTCATTTACATTCAAAAACGCCTCAACTTACATGCTCTATTATTCTATTTATTTTAATGTGATTATCTTTAGCTACTATGGTGGAGCCTGGAATTTAGATATTTAAACGTGTCCTTTAGTCGCCTCTTACGACATCCACAGGAAGACATGGAGTTGCCCTATTCTTGGCCGGGAGCCACACGGCAATCATGCTGTCTTTGTCTAGACAATTACATAGTGAAATAATAGATAGTATAAAAGTAAGAAGTTGGTGATTTAGAAATATTATATTGTAATATAGAAACTACTTTCTAGTCCTACATAGTGAATGATTTTATGATTATATGTAACTATGATTTGAAAAACAAGAAAATTCTGGTACATCAATAAGTTAAGTCACTTATTTTTTTCAATAAATTAATTTATTTTTATACATTTGCATATACTAGTCAATAACATAGCTTCACATACATCTAATGGAAGTGTTTATTTTTATACATATTTCATATGTAACAGGATGACGAACAGACTACCATTGCCCTCGATTTGACACTATTTGATAAGTGTATTCTATGCAGCGATACAAATAAAGGCACACAACTTTTAACAGTTCATATATATGACATACTGTTACCCTAGAACTTCATTATATATTTATACATATTAACACTCGTACAATGGTTGTATTCATAACAATATTTTTTTAAGTATACCTCACTTTTCGTTTGTCCTTGAAACAAATGTGTTTTAATTTAAATGCATTCATGAAAATCTATACTTTCGTTTTATGAATTTTTAGTACGTTATTTTAGGGTAATTCATTACGCCAAAACATGATATAAATTAATAATATACATACCAAAAATTTGGCGACGTTATAGTTATTTATTCTAATTTCATTCGTGTAATTTCTCACTAGTTTTTATATTATATCATATCTATCGAGTAGTGATTATGAACAAAACATTTTATCTTTATTTTGACTAAATTAGTTAATAAAAGCAGAAACGATTTCCAACAGATTTTCATAAAATACAAGTAGTATTGAATTAAATGAAATGTTTATGCAAATTTGTTTCAAGCCCAAACAAATACATTAAGAAATAAATTAAACATTTTGTTTTTATACAAAAATAATATAATTTATCAATGAATAAATACTAGCTATACCAGTCTAGTAAAATTGGAGACAATTCATACATAAACTCCAACATACAGACAAACAAGACTAATATTCTCAACGCCGACGCCACTTTTACCAGGAGGTAATAACTTTTGAGAAGTCCACTGAACAATCGGCCGCACGAAGTCCGTACACTACTGACACAGTCCACAACACAACCATTGCCGAGACGCGGGACCGACACGAGTACCAGGCGCGCATAAAGTACTAAGAAGTTAATCGAAGTCAATGTCCATGTTGTACTGTCGTTCTCTATCCGAGTTGAGGGAGGTTGACGAGTTAGTTGTTGTGCTAGAATTTGTGGTGGATCTGGTCTGTGGTGCCCAGACCCCTCCGGCGGTGACGGAAGACGCCGTGGACATGGAGGCCGAGGAACTGCTGGTGTCGGCCGAGTCCCACGTCTGCGTGGCGCCGCGCCCGTGGGGGATCCGACGCAATAAAACGTGGGGAAACGACGGGGTACCTGGGTTCAAGAGGAAATTGTTGCTATTATATTTATATATGACTACCTTCTACTCGCTGCTTTCCTTGCGTTAATTTAACGCCGTCTACAAAAAAGCGACGAATTTAGCGTCAACTTCAAAAGAATACAGGTTTCTTGCAAATCCCACGGGAACTTTAGTTTTTGCCGGGATTAAAGGTCAAGACGATCGGTAGATAACCCGTGAAGAGGTAACAAACAAATCAACTCACTTTCGCATTTTTTATATGAGTCGGGATACTTTGTAGTCTGTTTAAAAATAAAACCTCGTTTAAAAATAAAATTTTTAGTCGCGGGCGTACAGTCAATCAGAGAAAACCACGCAGCGGATTTCAGAAGAAATGTATTTTCATAGGCTTTTATAATACAACCAGAGACTCACTGTGGCCGTGTCGTTCTCCTTCAACCGGCGCGGCGTGGAGCGGAGCTTCAGTCGCGGGTTTAGTCATCAGCAAACCCAAGCAATTGGAATGGAGAATTCAAAATGTACTAGGCATTCATAATACAACAAGAGATATATCTACTCACAGTGATATTGTTGTTCTCCTGCAGCCGATGAGGCAGAGGAAGAGTTTCAGACGCGCGAATATATTTAAATAATCCTACTAATATTATAAATGCGAAAGTTGGTGAGTATGTCAGGATGTCGGTATGGATGTTTGTTACTCTTTCACGCAAAAACTACTGAACCGATTACGATGAAATTTGGTATGTGGGCAGCTAAAGACCCAGAATAACACAAAGGTTACTTTTCATCCCAGAGTTCCCGCGGGATTGATAGGGTTTCCATGCGGACGAAGTCGCGGGCGGCCTCTAGTAGCTAATATATTTGTATGAAAATATTTTTTATTATAAATAAGAACAGGGTCACCTGATATAGGCTGAGTAAACTAGTAATTATGATTTTAATGTCTACTTAAGTGGTATATGAAGTGATTAATGGATAATAATAAATTGATGACACAAGATGTTATCGTAAAATGAAATTTGGGTATAAAATAGAGAATTTAGAATTTAATAATATCCTAAAGGCTTAAAAACGATTTCCTTAGCCAATTGGAATGGAGAAAACATGTACTAGGCATTCATACTACAACAAGAGATAAACTAACTCTGTTCTTGTTCTCCTGTAGCCGGCGCGGTCGTGGTGGTGGTAGTGGTAGGGGGTGCGGGGGGCGGTGCTTCAGACGCGGGGGGTTCAGTCAAGAGCGAGCGCCGGCATATTGGACACGTCGCGTGGAGTTGCAGCCATGGTGATATACACGTCGAGTGAAATATGTGGTCACATTCCAGCCGGGACACTGTTTCACCTGTAGGTAAATGCAAGTAATGGATGTTAAACATTTTAAAATATGAAACACAAATTCTTCCCGCGTGGATCATACACAGTTGAAATCCGGAGTGAATGAATTAACTCGCATCTGGTTGGAGACCAAAAGAATATAAGCCAACATTAATTCAATAAAGAATCATTGTATTTAAGATCGATTCAGAATCCAAGCGACCAACCAACTTTTCGTAGAAATTGTATAAAATTAGATAAATATGAAGGCTTACCATCATAATCGACGCCATCCCATCGGTCGTAAAATCGGTTTACGTCCTTACCTCTCTGGAGAGAAGCCGGGGCGCGCTCTTTGCGACCATGATACGGACGACCGCGTTTCTTGATAAACTTAAAAATTATCTTGAAGAAAAAAGAATAGGACCACTCTTTCTCTATCCCACGGATGCCTTAAAAGGCAACTAACTAAGGGATGGGCTTATAAACTTGGTGTTCTTCTCATAGGCGATGGATTAGCAACCTGTCAATATTAATTACAAATTCAATTTTTTATTTTCATAACATGAGTACAACATACATAGTACATGAGTATTAGATTATTAAGGCAAATAGCTGAACGAAGCCTATCAATCTATTCAAGACTATTAGCTCTATCTACCCCGCAAAGGATATAGACGTAATTATATGTATGTATGTATAGAAAACATACCTATAAAAATTACAAAACAGGGTAAAAAAGAGGGCTCACCAAGTTGAAAGTTCTCCCAGCAAACCGAACACGACGTATTCGCCGCCGCTTGCTCCTCTGTGACCGCCTCGCTGGGCAGCGCCGCTATTTGTTCCCGCGGCAACGGGGGCGGGCCCGCGTTTTCAAGCTGGCCTAATAGTTGCGTCACTACTGCGTCTAAACCTGTGTAGTGCAACGTGTTTATGTGAGCCTGGTATGTATGTATCATGGAAATTTGTAAAAGTGAAATAGGAGTAACAAAATTGGTGTATTCCATACAGAGTATTATGTAAGGCCATTCACATATAGAATTCAATAAGTATGGCGCCGACCCCAATAGGTTTAAATCTTTTTTTAAATTGACTAAATGCTACTGTATGCTACTACTGTTCCCGCGGCAAAGGCGGAGAGCCCGCGTTTTCCAGCTGCCCTTATAATTGAGTCACTACCGCGTCTAAACCTATGTAATGTTTATGGTAGCCTGATAATTAACTGTGAAAGTTTATATGTTTATATCTAAAATCATAAAGTACATAACCAGGTATGTACGATAATCACAACATCTGCATTACGGGCGGAGACATTATTATTTCAAGATTTTGTTAATACAAATTCCAAGTTAAGAGTAGCAAAATGCTAAAAATTCTTTTCTCTGTGTAGACTTTACTGCTACCTGCTACTCTTTACTCGGAATTCGTATAAAAGACCTGAAAATAGAAATTACAAAACATGATATACAAGAATAAAAGTTAAAGTAAATTTCAATAACAAATTGATTTTAAATTTGTAGTGTTATTAAATAGAAGCCACACAGGGTAATATCCCTAAAAAAAAATGTTTTTTTTTAAAGTGTGACCATATCATATTGTTGACAAACACATACCCTATTTAGCTTACCCATGCGAAGGTATAGCCAACAGTTGGACCGGCAAGGTGACCACTGTATTACCATTCTGGTAGTCAGACCGGAACACCAGCTTTACCCAGCACATTCGCTGATAATAATAATTTATCATTAAGTCTGTGATTTTATTCTCAAGTTTTCTATAATGTCACAGAAATAATTATGGCCAAACTAAACTTCAAACTTGAGGGTAATTTTATGTAAAAATATGTTTTTATTACTAAGCTAACGGCATATGGCCCACCTACCACTTATTATCACGAACTTTGACAAGTATAATAAATTATGTCATCATGTCTGATTATCAAATAGACGGAAAAATAAAATTTTGTTTTACTCATTTGGACTAGGTAATGTTACAGTCACAGAAATCAAGAAACAATATCCCACAGATCCCTTTAGTCTTAAAGACTTCTCAAAGAAAGTCGCAAACAAACACACAGTTCACCCGATCGAAGTACCAGGACAACATAAGAATGAAGCAGCCTCACCCTCGCCGCCGAACACGTAGTCTCCCGGCGCGCCGACCAGCACGAACGGAGCCCCGGCCGTGACGGCGCCGGTGGCGGGCCGGGCTCCACCGATCATCCACACCAGCTGTTCCATTAGCGTCTCCCGCCGACCCGCGCCACTGAAAACAATCAAAAGCATTTACATCTCCCTCTTTCCCTAAATAATATACTTACATCAAACATAAAAACACGTTTTGATTCCTTACGGGATAGACAGACCCAACAGTTTCCCAAATACTGAAAGGCTACATTCAGCTGTATTGCTTATTGATCAAATTGAGATTCAAATAGTGATCGCCCAAAAGAAAAGTTTATTAGCCTATCCCTTAGCATATCCTATCCGGTATGAAGGCTCCATCAGCAAACTAACCAAAACGGGTATAACCTTCAGTATAAATTTTATAGTTGAGTGATTTAATTCACTCTGTGGGAACCCCCGACAAACTTTACGAGTTTAGGTAGGTATAAAATTAGATGAACGCACACAAATATATAAAGGAGGAGAAGATATATATATTTTGATATGAAAACTTATTAAATAAAATAAATATTTACCGTAGTCGACCGCCAGACATGAGAAACGCCAAGTCGTTCAACATAGGTGGAGTGCTCTGAAACATGAACAAATCAATAATTTAAGATGATTTCTTGTAGAATTGATTTTATATTGTTTGCCGACTACATTTTAGTGACAATACTTAATAACTAGATAAACCTTATTATTTTAGAAATGCAAATCCAATTAATTTGACGATAACTTAAATGATACCCACAAATAAATATATCTTCTGTTAATGTCAAATCACAAACGTTGAGCAAGTTAGCGGAACTTTCCTATTTGTATAAAATATATTTTTCTCGCAAATATCACCCTTCCTGGGGGCATCCCCAAATTAAACTATTAAATAAACCAAGGTTTGTCTACAATCACAACAATCTATGAGAGGATGGATGTCTCATACTATAAAGTTCTATATGTTATCATTATTTTTAAGAGCTTGCACCAATTTTAAACTTATCAAAGCCTCAAATATATTTCAAGCGAGATATTTTGCAATTAATTTGTAGAAATAACGACAATAAAATAAGACGCATCGTGGAATTGATAAGGCCATTCTCTCATAAAGCTGATAAGGCGACTCGTCACGCCACAAATTACGTTGTTACACAATGTGGTTTTCACTTCTCATGATAAAAATTATAATGGCAAATTTTGTTCAAAAAACAATTAAGGGAATAAAAATTGAGGCCTCCATCCTATGCATTGCAAGGGTAACCAACCCCGCATACCTTGGTGTCGGTATTTAAATTACATAAAGCCCGTTATGCAAACCACTTCTCGTAGACGCGTTGGGCTACTAACCTGTCAGTATTTGAATCTCAATTTCATCATAAAGCCACACAGCTAAACGTGGCTTTTCAGACTTTTCAAAACGACGTGCCTGTAGGTATATATGTATGTAAGAAATAAAATAAAACAATCTTGATACATATTTTTGTTTGACAATACATTTTAAAATTAATATTTAACCATGAAAATAAACACGGTAAATACCAAAAAATGGACCATACTCTATGAAGGATATAAATAGACAGATATGAATAGACCTATACATTTTCCCCACATAGTTAGGCTGCCTTTCAAATCCGTTTTATCATTGTGACAGTCTTCATAGTTCTTAATTGCATGGATTATAAAGGCATTTATAATAACGGCAATCTAAGTGAACGAAATACATTGCCTGACTTAGGTACATATCGATTGCAATTGCAACCTCAAACCTCTGCAATGTGAGAGAAGAATTCTTAAATCTTAGTCATAGGAAGATCCTAGATTAAACGCCCGAGAGCATAGATAATAATAAGTTACTGTATAAGTGGTAAATTTTCATGTTTGAACTTATTTCACAAAACCCGATATACTTACAATAATTTTTATAAAGATTTTGTGTTTTCTCAATTGAAATTATAGATTGTTTATTCACCTGATGCATGTCATCCAAATCGTCAAGGTTGCTAACATCGTCAATATTGCTCATATCATCGATATTGCTCATGTCCGCATCACTGAAGTCATCCCCAGAGAGGGCCAGCACCTCAGATTCATTCTCCAGCTGCTCAATGAAACCGCTGGCACAATATGGACATGTGTAGTCCTGTAATGACAAATATTTTTTTTACAAGAAATATCTTTGTAGTAATAAATATAGTCTCTGCTTACCAATCTGGGAAAGATGCATCATTTTATGTATGTTTGTCGTTGCTTCGTGATATTTACTTGGTGTTATTATGCCAGCCTCATGTGCCTTGTGGGTGAGGTTCACAAGTGACCGGAAAAAGTGGAAAGATCTAGAGGAGGCCTTTGTGTCTACAGGATATGCTGATGGAGACTGATGTGTTTTTATTATAATTGTATATGTGTAATTGTAAATCTGAGAGTCCCCAAAAAAGGCTTTTGAAATTTTAAATTGAAAATTATGCCAGCCTCATTGTGAAGAGTTGTCAGTCTAAGGAGTTGTAAGCTCTTTAAGGCATCACAACTGTCCAGAACAAATAAATATTTTCATATGTTCCCAGTAGCAAATTAATCTGCTTTGTATATCTTTTGTTTAACAATTGTTTTTCAATTCATATTATGCACTTTAGATATATGTACTTACATAGGATACCTTAAGGTATCTGGAAAAGTATGATAACACATTTCACATATAATCACATCTATATCCCTTGCAGGGTAGACAGAGCCAACATTCTTGAAAAGACTGATAGGCCACGTTCAGCTATTTGGGTAAATGATAGAATTCAGGTTCAAATAGTGACAGTTTGCTAGCCCATCGCCTAAAAGAAGAATCCCAAGTTTATGAGCCTACCCCTTAGTCGCCTTTTACGACATCCATGGGAGAGAGATGGAGTGGTCCTATTCTTTTTTCTGTTGGTGCCAGGAACCACACAGCACACACAAGTATGATAGATAACAAATGAATAAACCTGAAAAGCCAACCACAGCCAATCAAAACTTTAATGTTAAACAATCAGTTCTAACTTTTTCATTTTGTGACTGATAATAAATTGAATTTCCTCTCTGCTCTTATTGGATTAAAAATATTTAGATTGACTTAACCCACAAGGTGTTAATATACAAATGTATGAAAGATGGAGTTTTTGTGTACCCCCCTAGGAAAAAGGGGTGATTATTATGTGTATGTATTTTAAACAAAGGGTTTTAATTGGAAATCATAGTTATTGCTCTATTTTGATATTTGTTTACTTCAAGATATTATCATTAATTACAAAACCTTTATCACAATGACAGTCATAAAATGACCTGATTAAATTAAATGTTCTTTGGATAAAAGTATTAGCACCTTTTATTCCACTTATACAATATATATATTAAAGTTTTGACAAAAGTCACAAAGGCTATGATAATATCCAACAGTCTGGTCTTATAAGCCACATTCAGCTGTTTGGCTGGCAAACAGGTTTCTAGCTCATTGCCTATAAGAAGAATTCAAAAGTTTATAAGCCCATCCCTTAGTTGCTCTTTATGCCAAGAAAAAGAGATTGCGTAGTCCTATTTTTTTATTTCTATCGGTGCTGGGAACGACAAAACAAATAAGTTAATAAAATCACATTTATATTTCATGTGGGGTAGAGCCAACAGTCTTGAAAATACTGATAGGCCACATTCAGCTGTTTGGCTTAATGATAGAATTGATGTTTAATAAAATTATAAATTACTATGTGATGAACTGTCAGTAAGAAAATTATTGAACCATGCATATGCCACCAATGATTTAAACTAGATTGTCAACAAGATAAGCATAAACTTTGCAACTGACACCTAAATATCTAGGTAGTTTGTTATCTGCATGAAGATATTTTTAGCTGCTTGGAGCTTCCTGAAGTCTCTGTTTATAGGTACTACAGCATGTCAATGACAAAACAAATTGCATCACAAGAAATATGATGTACTACGTATGACCAATGTCTGCACAGGCAAATTTTCAGTCAACGTGATCGCGACGTAATGGCAATGTTTACATGAAAATCACTGACATGTCACAAGCAAACTTGGAAGCAGAATTCAATCCTTTCGTCTTAAATGTAATAGAATAACCGAAAAACATTGTTAACAACCGTAAACCCAGACCACGTACCGGCTGCAGCATTCAAATATGAAATTGCAATAATATTAGTCATGTACGCATATGCAGATTAGCTACCATTCGGCAAAACGATCAATATAAAATTATCAAATGACGACCTTGACATACAAGGAACTGAAACTGATGAAAATTTAAGTTTCTTCACGTATATTTGGCTAAAATAATTCAATTTATTGATTTTTACCTGCAAAACATCTTCAAATTCTATGTTACACCTGTGGCAAAAGAACCGAGCGGTGGATCTTCGTTCTACCAAAGCATCACCCATTCCTAATGATTATTCACAGTTTCACACAAACGAATATTTAACTTTTTGAATAAATGCCGAGAGATTGTGCTTTCAAACTCTGAACAAAAATTTACCAATCGCCATTTTCATTTTTTTGAGACATGCACAATCTATTTTTTTTTTTTTCACAGACTAAAAAGCAAACCATAGGGAATATGTTTTTGCTTTGTGTTGTTTCCTCTATGGTCAATGATTGCTTTAGTCATGCGCCGGTCTGTATCGATAGTTTATGCGATATTTTGATACTTGCAATACTGTAATACTACATCGCATGGATGGATAGCAACACTGACTTATCTGTCGCTTGTCGCCGTGTTGGGTCATGAATTTTCGTAAAATTGTTTATCCATAAAAAAATCCTATTTCCTTGTGTATGTACATAATTTCCATAGTTTATAATGTTAAGTGAAGTGATTATCCTGCATATAACATTTAAACAAGCCCATGCTTAAGAATTACCGTAATATAATAACTTAGTGATCAATGTGATTGTTATCAATATAATGTGAGATAGAATAGTCAAATCATGCAGATTTTATTTAATTTGATTAGTGATCTATTGATATAATCTGTTATTTAGGCCAGTATTAATGTATTGCACTGTGTGTGAGATCTAGGCGCGGTTAAAGTAGGTCAGTCGGATCGAGAGCTACATGATAACAATGAGTGAGAAATTGCCAAATTTCACCAGCTATATCAACTCGCCGAAGGTAACCTTTAACTTATCTTTGATATTGATATTTACTCTACTCGTCAAAGATTATTGCACTGAAACCATTCACAACTTGAATGTATCTTTTTGTTCAACAAACTATGTTGTCAAACATTGTCGTCTTGTTATTCCAATAAGAATCTCAATATAAGTACCCAAAAATACGAAAATATTTTGGTCAAGTATCAAGTATTCTGCTTAGAAAGGAACATATGTTTTCCTATTCTTTTGAAAAGTTTTTAAATAGAAGTAAATCCACAGATATCTATATTATTCTGATTCCTGTTAGTAAACCAGTTAGAGATTAATTTAACTAATACAAAATTTTGTCAACTGTGCAATTTAATCTTATTCCCAGCTCATTATGGGTCAAGTTCACACATTTTGCTTTCATTTGTGGCTAATGGTGTATTATTAATTTTGTAGAAAGGGAACCCTGCAATTGCATTACCAAAATGCAATTGATATCTCCTTTTTATGAAGTAAGTTAAATTTCCAAAATCTTCCCCTAATTGTAACAAACACTTTCCTTAAAACTGCATCAAAATCTGTTCAGTGAAACTAGAGATAATTACAGACTAACATACAGGTCAAAATAGGATAGCGATTGTAAGCAGTTGACTTTTAATTTAAAAAAGTTATCCAAAGAGACACTTGATTGTATTAACTCACATATCCAAACATGTCAAGAATATTTCTTCAAAAACCCACTGCTGGTAGTTTGTTATTTTTTTATTGATGATTATGAATGTATTTTCAGAACAATGGAGAGAAAAATGGATCATTGCAAGAAGTGAAACCAAAATTATTAAATGGTGAGGAATATGCTTTTACATTAATTGGATGTGTAATCATGATCTAATATGAGTATAGTTCTCTAAAAACATGTTGCAGAAATCAGATATGAGTCACTACACCTGAAAACCTGACTTAGGCTACTCCATGGTCTTGTTCAAAAGGTTAACACGTTGAGATGTAACCTTACCTAATGTCAGGAGAAAAATAATAATAATATGTCTTTACCTCATTTCCATTGTTACATAAATTTTGTACAGTGTCAGATCAACTTATGTGCACATCTCTAAATTACCGTCTAGAATAAAGGTGTAATATGTTGAATAACAGTAATAAAATTATTTAAAAAAAAAATTCTGGAAATGTCTTATCTAAACTAAAATACAAATGAATAAAAAAAGGTTGTGTGCTGTTTTCATGATTTGAACTGCCATACCGCCAGTTCAATATTGCATCACGAAATAATGACAATTCGGTGATAGTCAACAGCAGCAAATTTTGATCACAAATCAATTTATGACTAGGGTTTTTACAGTGATGTTACAATTGTTATTCAACCAATTTACATGAATTATGCACATTACTATTTCATGATTCATTCACTTACCTATTGGTGTGTTCATCTGGAAAATGCGTTTGGTGTTTATGAGAAGTTGGCTCTCTACCCCATTAAAAGAAGTGTTTTAAGTGATTGATACACTATAATTATATCTTAAATATAGGATTTTTATTATTTTCTTCTTTTATCTAAAAGTTTTTATTATATAAATAAAGTATCCCAATTAATAATATGTAAAAGTAAGTTGCTGTCAATGAAATTTCTAATATATAAACTTCAGAAGACATAAGACGAAAAGGCAGCTTAGCATGTAGGTACATAATTAGCTAGACATGATGTCATAAACGGATACTCTAAACACTCATAATTAAAGCCTGTCATGTGTGTTAGCACATTTATATTTATAATATACTACCTGCTGCCCACGGGTCTATCTGCATGTTTTTAGGCAGACCACATAATTTCTTTTTATTAATAAAAATTAAGTCTGAGACATCCTGGCAAAAGATCATGAGGAGGGTACCCGAAACTGATAAACGAAAGGAAACAAGTATGTAGGGATTGTTGCAAGTGGAAAGATGTAGTCTCTGCTGGAAAAGAGGCGTGATTTTATGTATGTATGTATGTAAATAAAAATAAGCTACAAGCCAAGCGTTCCAAGTTTAGATACAGCTGTTTTGGCTATGCGTTGACATATCAGTCAAAGTGGGTTCTTTATGTTCCTATTTAAATAGGAGATAGATAAAATTAAGGGACCGAGGGAATTCGGGAGATTCATGGAATTCATTCAGTCCATGACTTACAACATCTGAAAGGAAAGGACTTATAACATCTGAAAGGACCTTACTGCTTTAACATGTATGTAAATTCCACGCGCACGAAGTCGCAAATATTTACTTATTCACTGTAAAAGTCGTCCAATTTTATCCGAGCATCTATATTTTCAATGAACCAACGCGTGAGGTCTCTATTATTGAAATGACGTCTTACTTCGCACCAATGATGTAAATATTATAATAGATATGATTACGTATGCGTGACGTGCGATCTACCTAACTGTATGCCCATTTATGCAACCCCAGTGAGGTTATGGTAGGCAGTGGGCACAAAGTGACCGTCTTATTTTGTTGGGTGATGGTGTAGTGATGGTGTCCTTACAGACTGGTACGTAATTTATTTATCTACTAGCTCTAGCGCTGGATTTTGCTTTCGTGTTAATTTCTCGAAATCGGTCCAGTATTTTTTTTTTCTTTTATGTTGTTTCGTTATTTTGGTCCATGCCACGGACTTGCGCGACAAAGTTAAATACATTGACGCATTCAATATGTTGCCGCGTTTTCGTAAAACGACGCAGGTACGAAAAATTTGTAATAATTAAAAAAGAAATGTAATAAAGACAAACTTTATTTTGAATAGTTTTTAAAGTTGAAAGAGGTCGTGGGTTAAACTATAGACACGAGATTCAGCAAGTAGCCGCTAGATGATAGCGAGCTTCTTAACTTGGTAAACGCTGATAGTCCAAAGAGTGGCCAGCAGTTTCTTACATCTTTCTTTTTTTTATTTATATGACCAGAATTCGTGGTGTAGCGGTCTTAATACAGAATACTTTTATCTTGTAGTGTCTTCACGCTCAGTGCGTATTGCACAAGTTACCTGTGCTGTGCTAGTGATAAAAAATCTTTTTCTGGTCCAGCGCTCCAAGGCTGAAGAAACTTCCGACCAGACCTTGCGATTGTGACGTTAATGTGACCTTCTTTTTGAACGAAAATGATAGATATAATGTGACGTATGATGTATGTCGGAAATTAAAAAAGGTATGGAAATTCCTACGCACGAAAAGAACCGCCAAGAACTTATTATTCCATATACAAACATACATATGTACTACATAAAATCACGTCTATATCCCTTGCGGGTTAGACAGAGCCAATAGTTCAGCTGTTTGGTTTAATTATAGAAATCAAATAATGATAAGTTTCCCATTGCCTGAAAGAAGAATCTCAAGAATCCTTAGTCGCCTTTTGCGACATTCAGAGGATATTTTTTTATTGGTGCATATAGGATAACATACGTGGATGAAGCGAAAGAAGTATGCAGAGATCGTGACAAGCGGAAAGATATAGTCTCTGCTTACCCCTCCAAAAAAAGGCGTGATTTTATGTGTGTATGTTATATTCCTTTAATTACCTATACACCGAAAACTAAAACGATAATCGCATACTGCCCTCATATTATTGTAAACAGACTAATTTCAATATCAACACAAAATTTAGTTCATAAACAAAGTAAATTAAATATTTATATGGAATTTTAAAATTGGTCGTGTTTAAGCTTTATCTAAGCATTTGAAGTGTCAACAAGGTCATTGTTTGTCTGACTCATTATACAATTGACCACTGGCGAATTAGCCAGTGAATTAATTAATACATAACACGGTATTAGTTTAACCACTTATGGAAAAAGAGAGATTCTTCTTTTAGGTCATAATATGAACATTTATACACACATACTTATAATCATGTCTATATCGAAGTAAGTTCGAGACTTGTGTTACGAGATACTAACTTAACGATACTATATTTTATAATAAATACTTATATAGATAAACGTCCAAGACCCAGGCCGATCAGAAAAAGTTCTTTTCTCATCACGCCCTGACCGGGATTCGAACCCGGGACCTCCGGTGTCACAGACAAGCGTACTACCACTGCGCCACACAGGCCGTCAATGTTGTCAAATCGAGATGTTTGATAACAATAAATATTTTAACTTTTTTTTAGGAGAACTGGTAGTGGGGGCGGCGCACAATGTGATAATGCTGACTCCCCTCAGCGAAAGGGACCAGGGGCGCATGGGGTCACTCTTCGTGACAAACTACAAGTTGTCTTTTGTGCCGTTGGAACATTCCCCGTACGATGTGAGTACATACTAATATTATAAATGCGAAAGTTTGTGAGTATGTCAGGATGTCAGTATGGATGTTTGTTACTCTTTCACGCAAACACTACTGACTCGATTACGAAAATTTGGTATGTAGGTAGCTGAAGACCCAGAATAATAGGAGTTCCCGCAGGATTGATTCCACGCGAACGAAGTCGCGGGCGACCTCTAGTATTTTATAAACCATCATTAGACGTTTGAAGTGAAGACTGCTTTATCACACGCAGTATGTGTATATATATATAAGTCATTTTGATAAAATATGCTGGGTCTTGCCGTTCCTAACCAGTCAAGTAGAAAATTAAAAAAATAGTCCCCTTTTCAACAATTGACTTGTGATAGTCATTTATAGATTTTACATCAACAGGAAAGCTGCCAACGCAACTACTTACTAGGACCGCATGACGTGCCCCTAACGGGTGTGGGGGCTATATGGATGACCGACGGGGGTCCCGTGCGGCGGAGACGAGTGGGCCTCAACGGAGACATGCCGGAAAAGGTCAAAGGCCTCCAAGTCATATGCAAGGTATTGGACGATTTATTTCATTGACTAGCGACCCGCCCCGGCTTCGCACGGGTGCAAAATTATAAATGTTATTATACATAAATCCTTCCTCTTGAATCACTCTACCTGTTACAAAAAACCGCATCAAAATCTGTTGCGTAATTTTAAAGATTTAAGCATACAGACAAACAGACTAAAATAGCTACTTTGTTTTATACTATGTAGTGATTTTGGCTACATTGGATATATGTATTGGTATATAATATATGTTAGGTAGAAGAATATATGTGGATATTTGGAAATTGAAGTCCGTTGTAAATACTGCAGTGTAGTTTGTTCCGCCGCTCCTTCTAAACCTGAGCTGCGGAAGCGTTAGTATATATAAATTACACTTAAGAAATGTTGACGTCAATAAGCGATACCTTGTATCCTATTTTGAAAATTAATCTATTAGTATTCTTATAAAACATGTACAGGGGTTGCAATTGGAAACACGCAAAGATAAGAGACAAGGGGAACAGTCTTACGAACTCTAAAAAAAATTCTTGTAAAGCCTTTGTAGCTGTTTTATCTTATCTAGTAGAAACGAGATAAAATTTAAATTCAACAAAAATATCTCTATACTCTGTAATACATATTAAAAAGGTATGTAACTATGCATATAATTAAGGTAAAGTTTTACCCCAAACGTCATAGTAGTCCCACGTTGGGCGCCACTGTGACTTTTATGGTAAAACGTCACAGGTAAAGTGTGATGAACGTTCATTTAAAAAAATCCATAGAATAACTACAACCGTGTGGATGAAGCGAAGGAAGTATGCAGAGATCGTGGCAAATGGAAAGAGGTAGTCTCTGCCTACCCCTCCGGGAAAGAGGCGTGATTTTTATGTATGTATGTATGTATAACTACAACCTTTATGAGGAGTAGTTTTACAATTTTTAAGGGGGCATTGATTTATTTATTTTTGATTAGCTTTAGACACGTGAACTAGTAGCCGCCAGAGAGATACCGAGCTATTTAACTGATGAGCGCTGTAGTAGTACAAAGCAAAGTAATATTGGAATCCAACCGCAACTCTAGAAAAAGTTGACTGTCATTTATTTATTAATTCCAAACATCATTAAGCTTTTTTCTGCCTACCCTCCGGGAAAGAGGCGTGATTTTATGAGCTTTAAACGATTTATATTATCTTTCCTATTCATTACAGAACATGAAAGTCCTCACATTCAGCTTCGTGAACTCCTCAAAAGGCAACGGCAGGAAGATCGCTATGGCCCTCGTCCACCACGCGTTCCCGAAACGTCACCACCTCCTATTCGCGTTCGAATACAAAGAGCCTTACTACAGAACGCTGCCTTTAGATTTAAACATGTTTGACAGACCAGCTGATTGGCGGAGAGAATTGGAACGTTGCGATTGTCCGCATTGGAGAATTACCCCGATAAATGCGACGTTAGATGCCTTCATGTTGACGGCCAGTCCGACGCTGATAGTCCCGAATTCGTCGCTGGACTGCAATCTTATTGATTACGCGAGACATTTTAAAAACGGGCGTATTCCTATTTGGGTGTGGGGGCGGGAGGAGGGGGCGGCGCTGCTGAGGAGCGGCGAGTTGCTGCCCACTGATCTGGCGTTGAAGACAGAGTGTGTTTTGTTCGAGCAGGTATGTGGATGACTTGTGTTTTTGCCTGCTTAACCTCTCAGCTGCTGTGGCGCATATATGCGCCACTACCGTAATCTGCTGTGGCGCACATGTGCGCCAACTGTCCGAGACAAATTAAAACTCGATTTTAAGCTTAAAATACATATCGTTATGGTTTAAAATTGTGTAATTTACATCTCAAACATACTCAGCAACCACAGACAACAGAAATTAATCTGTTACTTTAAAATAAAAATTGTTGAAAATCAGTTCAAAACAGACCCTGTTTCAAAAGTGCGTGACCTTGAGAGATTTATTTTGAAAAATATTGGATTTTTGAAAGAAATAACATGATTTAATTGCAAAAACTGTGTTATTTATTAAAAATAAGATAAATATGATGTTCATCTTAATCATATAATACCTAAAAACTAATTTTATGTGGTTATAATGTGGAAATAAAGACTACTATAGATCGCGCAAGTGTTTTTGTTGAAAGTTGTAACTAAAGGTCTAATAAAGTAAAATGAAATTAATTTATTTGCTATAATATGGTGTTATAACACTCAATACATATATAGCTTTGACTGTACAAAAGTGTTTTATTAACTTCAAAGGAAATATTCCTATATTTTCATCAAATTCTGAAACAAGTCGCGCGCTTCATTTTTCGTTCAAATCTGCCGCAGTTCTAGTGTCTCGGTAGTACGAGTGCTTAGCATCTGAGAGGTTAAAAATATTAGGTGATTTTGAGCGTGAAGAATAAATCATTCGTTTTAATAGTATATGTAATGACTACAGGCATATCGAATTTGCTATCGTAGGAATTCCGAGAAATCTTTCCTTATTACTTATATATGTATATGTCAAACGTGGAATATTAAAATAAAGCAAGTTAACTTTTTCTGATATCTTAGACCCATTTAAATACAGATATTTTGTGTTGAAAATAAGAATATTGAAATGTTTTAATTTTATTTTTTTTATAAAGTTACTCAACATGCATTCTCAATTGTTGCTACAAAGTTTGGTGATTGCTTGAGACAGGTTGTAAAGAGAATTTTATTATGATTGCCTAAGTTTTGAAAACCAAGATAAATTAAGGCGGTACCAAAGATCTAGATCTAAACTGTGTAGTATAATAGTGCCGTGTGATTCCCGGCACCAATATATAAAAAAATAGGACCACTCCATCTTTTCCCCGTGGATGTCGTAAAACGCAACTAGTACTAGCACGGAGGCATATACAACTGAGGATGCTTCTTTTAGGCGATTGGCTAGCAACCTGTCACTAATTGAATCGCAATTCCATCATTAAGCCTGAACGACAACGCGACCTGTCAGCCTTTCAAGAGATATAGACGTTTCTATACGAATGATGAATAAATCAACGACTTATTTCTTCAGGTACGTCGGATTCATCCGAAACTAACGCCGCCTCGAGTGATATACCTCTGCGGCAACAGCTTCACAAACAGTCCGAGTCCGAACACGCTGCCGCCACTCGGTATACTTCAGGCGTCGTATAAAAAACTAGCCGAGTTGTGTACTCCCACTACTTTAGGAGGATTTTGGGTTAGTTTTCTTTAGTTTTAACGTCTGATTTAGTCTAGTTTAGAAAGTGATCTGATAAGAACACTCCGCTTGATAGATTTAAGGTATTTTTTGCGTGAGAAACTCCCCTTCCATCTGATTGAGAAACTCACCTTATGCTGAGAAATTACCGTTTCACTGAGAAACTTCTCCGTTGCGAGACCCCCAGAGAAACTTATCTCCATAATGAAAAAAAATTACGCCGCCTCGAGTAAATACCTCCTGCTACTTATCACATATCCCCGAAAGAACCCCTCTCCAGTAGGAAACTGCCTTCTCTCAGAGAAACTTGCGAAATAATTTATCAACTTTATAATGAAAATGTGAGTTCTATGTGCTTTTAAAAAAAACATAACGTCCAATGCAGTATTTACATTTGACAAAGACTCGATATCCTACTTATATTATAAATGCGAAAGTTTGTGAGTATGTCAATATGGGTGTACTCGTATACGCAAAAACTATTGAACCGATTACGATAAAATTTGGTAAGTAGATCGTGTAGGTAGGCGGAAGACCCAGAATAATATATAGGCTACTTTTTATCCCGGAGTTCCCGCGGGTGTGTTTCCACACGGACGAAGTCGCGGGCGGCCTCTAGTTGTCAATAAGATGAAAACCAGTACAAATAAAAATATTTGTATACTTGACAGATACAAGATTCACAATACTACTCCATCCTGGATTCAAGTAGATGGCTGCGGTACGTGGCCAACTGCTTGGCTTTCGCAGACGAGGCGGCAGATCATCTGTCTAGGAATGTTACTGTTGTTTTACAAGAAGGTAAGTGTAGTAGTAAGTAACTTTTTTAAATTTATGTTAACCTAGTACATTCAATATTTTATCACCTTCATCGACTAAGTATGTATATACCTGACATGAAGCCTGAAAATAGTCGTGTTATGTACAAAGAAGTCCTCTTACTGATTTTATTAAATGTAACATTAAAAAAAGTTTTTTTTTACTCTTACAATTTTATGAGACCCTAGTCTTACTGACTTGAAGTGGCGCTTGAAAATGTTAATAGATTGAATTTTAAGAGACACAAACCTCCGCTTTTTATAATGCAACATCCAGAACTGCTTTTACAAGTTTTTTTCTTATACATATTGATTGATTGATTTCAGGCGACGGCGTAGATTACTGCGCGGTGGTGTCGTCTTTAACGCAGCTGTTGGTGGACCCCTACTTCCGCACCATATCGGGCTTCCAGTCGCTCATTCAGAAGGAATGGGTGGCGCTTGGTCATCCATTCTGTGACAGGTATATTATATCCTTAAAGAATCCATCGCCTTAAAGAAGAATCTTAAGTTAATAAGCCTATCCCCTAGTCGCCTCTTACGACATCCATGGGAAAGAGATGGAATAGTCCTATTTTTTCGTTTGATGCCGGGAACCGCACGGCATGTGTGTGGTGTTATTTTATTAACCCGTGTGGTTCCCGATACCGATAGAAAAAATAGTAAGTATATTCACCAACGTTGACATGTATTTCCGTCTCTCTCTTTCACTGAAGTTAACCAAAAAGATATAAGCTCAAACAAATAGTAATGAGCTCCGTTTGCATGACGATAAATCTTATTAATATGTTGCCCAACTGAAAGATCTTAATTGTGTCATTTATATTTTCAGATTCGGCCTCCCGCGGCCCGGTAGCAGCGCGGAAGCATCCAAAGACGCAACAAAGACAGGCTCCGCCCCGCAATCCGCGCCCGTGTTCCTCCTCTTCCTTGACTGCGTATGGCAACTAACAAATCAGTTCCCAGCGCACTTCCAGTTCACGGAAACGTACCTTACGACGCTGTGGGACTGCGCACATAATCATGTCTTCGATACGTTCCTGTTCAACTGCCCGAGGGACCGCGACCTGCCTATGATTAAAGTAAGCTCCATGTTTGTTCTGCTCGCCTGGTACTTTTGCGTGATGTTACTGGTTATGTTTTTAAAATGGCTTTTGAGAGACTATATAAATAGGTACCTACTTCTTTTTTATTTTATATGTTGTGGCAAACAAAATTCTTCATGAGATTATTTTTGCCAGTGGCGAGTTTAAAAAAAGACAATGGAAAATTAAAGTAATTAAAGCAAACACATTTGTTGACCCAGTGTGTACGCAGCTTTACTATGCGATGTTTATAATGTCAATAAAGGTTCGTATTCGATTCTTAAGCAAAGTTAAGAAAGGCTGCATTATTTCTTAGGGTTGTTTTGGGTCAGTGACTTCATTCATGTAATAATTTTCATGTCTGTACTCGTTTCGTTGTTTGTTTTACTTTATTCGATTTCTCGTTTGTTAGTTCTATTCATTTTCTTGGTGGATATTTCTCCAGATTTACGCTAATTTCTGATGTTGCTAAACTGGTAAAAAGGTAAACTAACAAATTGGTTCCACACATAGTTTCAGTGCCCGGAAACCTACCTTTCGTCCTCCGAGGAGACAGAAGGAGCCATTAGTCATGCGTCTAATACTCGTACTCTTGTCGCCAACCGGCGAGATAGCTATTCGCTGCGCATCAAGGTAATCTCTTTATTGTTTCTGATGCCCTGGTATCTTTTTAAGGTGTTGAAGGTTCTGACGTCGAAGTCCGCTTTACTGGCTGGCTATTACTCCGATTTCTATGGCTGTTTCTGATTCTTTACGTAAATGTTTTCTGAGGATTGAGGAAATTGCCCTCAACACTTTTTTTTAATGTGAAGGTTCTTTCTATCTTTTTCTATTTTTATCCGTATCTGAACTCGTGGGAGTCCTTTCGAAAAAATGGGAAAACATTATTACGAAGCTAAAGGTAGCATGCTGTTGGAATTTATTCAATTTAACGTAGTGAAGTTATTTAATGGTTGGTATGTTAACTTTTTTTGGATCGCTTATATAAATTAAAGGAATTTGGGTAAGATGTTTAATTTTGACTTTTATGTTTGTCGCCAGGTCTATGATCGCGTCGCTTCAAAAGCTTATTCCCTTCAAAGGAAAATTATTATCACTTATCTTATTCACGTGTGGTTCTTGTATCTGTTATTTTTCTGAATTTGTTGTCTTGTCGTTGATTTACATGGAAATATTCAAATTTATCTCCTATTATCAAAATAGTATCTCGGTGATCCGAGCAAAGACAGGTCCTTAATTAATTTCCAAACATGGCATATTCCAGAATTTCATCCAGAGGCCAGTTTGGGACTGGAGCGAGCAGTTCTCCGAGCAGGACAAAGCCTTGTTTTACAACCCGCTGTTTTCCATCAACAAGACGCCCAATACGCCAAAACAGAGGATATGTGAGTTTTTATTATTAGTCTACTATTTTCCAAAGCTGACTGAAAAAATCTGTCTGTATTTTTTGCAGTACCTACTCGCTATTATTTTTACTATTTGAATCTCAATTGATCCTTAGTACCTACAGCTGAACCTGGCCTTTCTGTCTTTTCTATAATTTTAGCTGCGCCTAACACGCAAGAGATAAAAACTTGATTATATGTACGTATGTAATTTCTCGCAAAGTCTATTTAATTTTACTTATCTAATGAATAAATATTTTTTTCCAGAAATAAGTAAGTTTTTAATTTTTCAAGTTTAATTTTTTTATTTTTAACTAATTTTTTCAGCACAAACATCGCTGAGTATGAAAACGCCCGAATTATCACGACTGGAACCTTGCACGTCCATAGCGGGCATGGAACTTTGGTCCCAGTGTTACGAGCGATGGCTGTTACCACTCGACGCGATGCACTCGGGCGTCATCCAATACCACATCCACAACTACGCCGTACTGAAAGAGGTGAGCTCTTTGATTGTTCTGTTAGCCTGGTACTTTCAAAAAAATTACCCATTTTTCTCGTGGACCAACTGATATTGAAAAATAGTTGTGCCATCCCAGACATGTCTCTGATACAGGATATTCGTTTGTCTCTGGATCTTTTTTCTATCTGCATTTTATTTTTATGACAAGCAAACTTTGGTAAGTCTCACTGCGAAAAAGCCAGTCTCCAAAAAACAAATTATGATAAAGAGATTCTTTTATTAGGCAGGAGATTTGCACCTAACCCTTATAAATCTAAATAAATATTTTATTGTTTTCAGATTCAACAGCTAAACGAAAAATTATCCCAACTATCCATAATGGCGAACCGGCAGTCGAACGGCACGGAAACGTCGGATTCTAACCGCACAGTCGTATCTCGGTTCTATCCATTCAGCGCGGGAAGACGGGACGCGCTCACGGGGACTTTAGACTCCATGCAGGTAAGCTCTTTGTTATTTCTGATACCCTAGTACTCCGACATAGACGTGTTGAGTTTATTCTCGGATGTGACGATATAAGTCTTATCTTCTCTCTCTTTCACACTCACTCTAGAAAAGAAAGAAGAGTTTTCTAATACCAAAATTAATATGGTACGAGTATAGTTAACAATTTCACATATCTTCCATAACAAAGTATCTTCTTGAATATAACGACATCTGTCTTATCTTCTTTCCCTTTCTCACTCACTATATCTCTGTCTATTCGGTTAAACAAAAAAAAACCGAAGTCTTTCGAGAAAAGTTAGATTGCGTTTCACTTCGGTTTGTTCGGCGAAAGATAAAGAAGTCTTCCCTTTTTATTTTTCTTATCAGCGTTTGTGCATCATCCCATTGAAGTTATCCCGCTTCCCGCTAGCGGGACTAAGACATAGTAGTAGTAAGTCAGGTTATTAAACCGAGCGACTTATGTTTGACCTTGATCGTGATAACAGGAAAATTGACACTGCTTAGATTGTGTCTTATTCTGGAAGAATGATTTCATCAACTGAAAGTAACCTAAAAACAGGAACAAGAATGATATATACACACATTTATAGTTTAATTTAACAACTGAACCATTAATTTCCAAAGCTTGATTTACCCGATTTAAAATTCCATAGAATATAAATGCAATCTCCAATTACCAGGTAAGTTTGATCGACGCCAGCCAACTTCTGGACTCCCAGTCCCTTCTGAACGCGCCCGACTAACATCAAGCCATCGTTGACTACGTAACAATACTCGTGCGCGTCTCATGTATACATTTCTAAGTATTTGTATACTTTATTACCGTGTTATAAAGTCGATTTCAACTTTAGACCATAACACTTGTCGCGCGTAGCCAAGTCATATGTAAAAATATATTTTTTCTGGATTTAATAGATGCGTGCACCGAATTAATAAGAAAATATTATTAAAAAAAAGAGCGATATGGTCAAACGCACTTGAAAGTAATTATTATAAAGTTTAGGACTTTAGGAATTATCGCTAAAATTGCATAGTTACTGCTTTTGTTTAAAAAGCGTTTGAGTATTCAGCTGGTTATACATTTTGAATAGTATTTTAAATGAAGACTGCGATTATCGTATTGCCTTAAAAAAAATAAGCTTATATAAATTATATGATATGATATATCTTCCAAAAAATATTTGTCTTTTTAGGTAAATTGTACATTTATAAGAATCATTTTCAGGATTGAATTTAGAATACCGACAACGTTTAGTCAGCTAATGAATAATTCCGATGTTTTAAAAAACCTTACATTTAAGCACCATCGCATAAGTTTTTTCTTACGTTTTTCTGTAATGGTTGAAAGAAGTTGTTGGTATGGGTCTTTCATTTAAAAATACTTTGGTTCTCTCATTAAGAGGAATTGATTGAAACATGTATATTCCGTAGAACAAATAACTTAGTGATACTTATGTATGGTTAAACCATTAATGTATATTTTTTTATATTAAGAGTGTCTTATTTACTCCAAAATGGAGGTGACTTTTTATTGATTGTATATAGTATAGGTGTTTAATAATATGAATATAGACTTGTTTCTTTCGATAACTTATTTCGCCCAGGGTTTTCTGAATTCGGAAAAAAAGCATAGGATTCTTACGTTATTATAACTATCTGCATGTTATGTTATTATTCGAATTATAAATTCAGAACTTTCAGCGGTTTAAAAAATGGGCTTTACATATTACTTTCATGTCGTAATTGAGAATACTATCGAAACTTTAGCATACCTACAAATGAAAGAACAGGAAAGTTTTTTTTATACTGCCTAACGCCAAAATTAATATGGTATGAGTATAGTTAACAATTTCAAATATCTTCCATAACAAAGTCTGTTCTCGAAATATTTTTTATTATTTTAATCCAAATATATTACTACTAACATGAATAGTTTCAATATGTTACCATATCTTAACATTTTATCATAAAGACCAAATTTATCGTTTAAGCTATTATCGTTGTTAATATGGCAGCTGATTTTTATATCTTATTCATTTATTTGATAGTGTTTAACGGTAAATAAATATAGAAACGGATTTCTGTAAGGACCGTATTAATCAGCCTTTGCCTATCCCCAAGGGAAGTGGACGTGATATGATGTATGCATTGATCAAATATAGACTTATAAATGTTTTTTTTTATTTATTTTACCTCACAATATTGAAATGTAAAATTCAATCAAGCAAAAATACAATTAAAAATGTGTATTTCATTGTCAAATTTGTACAAATAATGCTTGCAATTAATAATAATAAAAAAACATATCCGTAAATCGATGGATATAAAAATTTATAGGCAATTTACAATCAGTTTTAAAATGCGGTCGCAATATTGTTAATTCGTTCAGTAGGCCTGTAATATATTAATTATAATATTTTACTAAAGCATAAGATAAACGTAATATTGGTGTATAATAATTCTATGAAACGTTATTGTATAGCAGATTAATATAAAAAGAAACCGGCAGAAATGCTTTTGTAACTTGTTGTAATCTAACTTGTAACTATAAATATTATTATTAATGTATTTTCGTATAAGTGTTGCCCTTTTTATTTAGACTTAAGGTCAGTTCACATCGAGACGCGAGGCATAGTTTTAATAGAGCGACTTATATACATATATATATATTAACTTAATCATAGTTAATTTTAGGTTACAATATTAAAATTCCGCTTCGTGTCTGGTGTGAACAAGCCTTTACACAACAGTTTTAGATTTAATGTATTCTTATGATCCAATGCGCGTGGAAATGCGAGCAAAGATGACATCTATGCGAGAGCTACGCGCAATGGATGTGTAAGTCCTTGTAAATAAGATTTATCCTAAAATAGCATCCACCATTGAATTTCACGTTAATTCGTCAAAACTTATAATGTCGTTAAAAATAATATTCTGGATTTCGTCTATGGGTTTTCCGAAAAGTACTCGCATAGAGGAAGAAGTATTTATGTATAAATAAATTACATTTATAGGTACCTAAATAATGAAAAAAAAATTCTTTTTTGTTATAGGTTTTTTTGGTTTTGGTAATATAATTTTCTTGTGCCATTAGATACGTTTGAAATTGCTCATATCCCATAAAAAGTGTATCCCAGTGTAGAAAATATTCTGTTGTTAAGCGTACCTGACAACGTGAAATGCAAATGTTCAAAAATTTAAATAAAAAATATGGTCGTACCTAATGTTGTTTTTTTTTGTTCATTTATATACACCAAGATTTTTACAGTTACATCCACAACGGGTCAGGGTCAGGTCAAGAGTACCCGAAACGAAAGAAGTATGCGAAGATCGTGGCAAGTGGAAAGATGTAGTCTCTGCCCACCCCTCCGGGAAAGAGGCGTGATTTTATGTATGTATGTACATCCAGAACGCTCAAGACGTAGGTACATTGAATATGATCCTGGATTGGGTTGGTCAGATTTTTACACTAAGCTACCTTCGTCTGACCTTTCTGACCGCAACCTTTCAGGGAAACCTAACCCGTACATGCTCACGGTAAAGCACTATTTGAATGTTTACTTACCTAACTTTTCCTTTTGGCTACCCTTAGGAACGCGTGACTTTAGTTACGCCGGTTTGGAGTCTTGAGTTTCCATCTTCAACCTGTGGACCCTGTCGAAATGTTTCTTGGCAATGCGGAATCTGTTCAGCATAAGGATGCGTTGCCAACTCCAACTGGACCAGCGCTGTTGGCAATAAGTCTAAATACAGCTGCTATATCATCCCAACTTTCATATTCATATCAAATCACACACAGTTTATTCTTAAAAAGGTTATTTTCCGTCTCACTAGTTGTGACTAGTCGTCCTATAGTGGAACGATTTTATTATACAACTAGCTGTGCCCGCGACTTCGTCCGCGTGGAATAGTTATTTTGGGCATCATTGAAGCCCTTAAGAATAACTAATTTGCCCCGTTTTTTTCACATTTTACATTATTTCTTCGCTCCTAATAGTTGCAGCGTGATGTTATATAGCCTAAAGCCTTCCTCGATAAATGGAGTTTTCAATTCGAACCAGGAGTTCCTGAGAATAGCGCGTTCAAACAAACTAAACTCTTCAGCTTTGTAATATTAGTATAGATTATAATATTAGTACCTATAGATTTTTATGCAGACAGAGCAGTAGCCTGCTGGTTTTTCAGTCGCTGGGTGAACATGGATCATTGTTACATGATTCAACACGTCCGAGATGAAATAAAGGTACGTTACATACCTACATTATTTATAAAATCGTTTTATTAGTTCCTTTTTTCTTCAGTCGCCTTTAAGACTTCTACAGGGTAATATTATTTGCCAAAAACCACTTCTCCGCACAAAACTCTCTCTCTCTTCTCGCTCTCAATTTTGCGTATTTTCCAGTTGAATATTCTTAGATACTATGATTCGGGACCACTTTCCACATTTCTCCCCACCTATTTGGTTATCTGCCTTCCTAAATCAGACTGAGAATTCTGGTATAAATAAATTTCATTTCATTTCTGTATCCTCATCACACTGAACACAAAAATTAAATAAAACCAAACAAAATCCAACAAGTCATAATTATTTATTCATGCATCGAATAAATTAAAACAATTCTCATTCATAGGAACAAAAGTCTTGTGACGTAGAAATACAAAGCGCTCCGCAAACTAATACAACCACACGTCTTTACCTCGTTAAAATTATTGTTACCATTAAAATATGAGCCTTGAGCCTACAAAAAAATCTGAGCCGTGGTCTCATGTATAGGTCAAGGAATAACTAAAACTACTATGACCTGCTATTGGCGACTATTTATAAAAAGCTGATTCCGTAATAATTGGTTAAATAGTGTATATATTAATAAATATATTTATATGGAACAAATTTCACGGAATGAGCTAGCCGCAAAGCAAATTCGAGATTTGTGTAATACCAGTAAGGGTGTTTTAGTTAAGTCGTACTATGGCCCCACATATATTACGAAATCGGCATCTTAGATTTAACTTAATGAAAGTAAACATACATATATCTTCAAATGCGCATATACATAGACCCTTAGAACGTTTATTATTAAGTATAAGTATAGAAAACCCCGCAGAAGAATTAAACTTTGCTTTATTTACAATATTTGTGGGCCAATCAGAAAGCTGCATTTAAATAAAGATAAAAAATGGGTCCCAATAATAATCCTACATAAATATATATAAGTAATAAATAAATAAACAAACTACTAAATAAATAACCAATTGTGCAACTTTGCAATAATTTAGATTTCAATCCCAAAAGATGGGCCAAAGTGTATGAGTGTATGTGCTTGTGTAGAGTGTGTGTGCTTAAGTTTTTAAAGTGTTTGTCTTTAACATAGACATACTATAAACAACTAAACCCACAATTCCGCTGAAAGAATGTCCAAAACAAACAAACATATTCGTAATGAAATGGAATAATGTAATAATGAAATGTAATAAAATAGATCTTATAATGTTACGATAAAGTACAGATTCCTCAAATTAGAACTCTGCACAGAGTTTTATATGCAAAATATTAAGATACCTTATTGAATTGTATGTATTGGCGAATAAAAGTAAGATGTCTTTTTTCGTTCGCATCTGTCAATTTAGTATAATAGTTGATCGAATGTCTTTAATAGCCCACCACGATTTAGGTTTCTACAATAACAAGTACTTATTAACGATAAACCATCGTTATATATATAATAGACTCATCACATAACATTTGGTAGTTCAGTCACGTGAACAAAATCTAGCCGTTACTTTGGCGCCACGTTTACTAAATCTAGACTAGTCACTAAAAGCATAAGAGATAGCTGCATTTTGGTTCGCTATTTATATATTTATTTGGTCTACGAATCTATGCGTAATAATAATTGATCCATCGTCATGTTATACAATTACTGCTCTGTAGCAGTATATAAAGGTAAATTGATGAATAACATTTTTAATATATCTTACTAGTGCTAGGATTCCGTTATAAGGTGGTGTGTTCGCTGTCAGTCCGCTTTGAAGTACGGGCCCCACCATAATTACCAAAAATGCAGTTATCCCTTGTTATATTTAGTGTAACTACAAAATTAAACCCCCGTTTACTCAAACACATTTCAAGCAATACGTTCTCAACATGCTCTCTTCATCCTGGCGTGTCTAGGTTGCATACTTACTATATGTGTTCACAAAAAAAAATCAATTTTGGCAAACAGTAGCTATGATGATAATTTGATTAATCCCTATGAGTCCGCCATTGCAAGTGATTTGTTTCTTTTATAACTATGTACTTACTATTTTCTTGTTACTGTGTAAATTTCTATGCAATAAAGATATTACAAACAAACAAACTATGCTAAAATAACTCGGTCTATTACGCCAACCGCTGAAGTGAAAGATTTTGATAAATAATAAATAAATAAATATATACGGGACAAATTACACTGATTGAGTTAGCCTCGAAGTAAGTTCGAAACTTGTGTTACGAGATACTAACTCATCGATACTATATTTTATAATAAATACTTATATAGGTAGATAAACATCCAAGACCCAGGCCAATCAGAAAAAGTTCTTTTCTCATCATGTCCTGGCCGGGATTCGAACCCGGGACCTCCGGCCTCCGACAAGCGTACTGCCGCTGCGCCACAGAGGCCGTCGAATCGATGAAATTTGGAACAGTGATAGAGTTGACCCTAAGGAAGAACATAGGCTACATTTGCAATAAACGAAACAAGAAACCACGCAGACAAAAGTTAGTACAAAATATAAATGTGCTACCTGCTATATAAAAAATAAAAGGTAATAAATTAAAATAGCGGCCCCTAAAAAACGTAAGCGCAACAGATGAGAATGCAACCTGAACCCGCAGACATGAGAGTCGCGAGCAATAAATTATTAAAACATTCTCCATTCCAATTGGAGATAATATTAACTAAAACTTTCTCCGAATTAAAGCTTGACAAGAAATATAGCAGATCTGTCAAAGAGGGCGGTAGTTCCGCTCTTCATAGAGCAACACCAAATTGTTATATCATATCCACTATTGTCAAATATTAAGGCGACGTATAGTTATAAGAGGCGTCATAAACAAGGCTGACTATCTAATAGCGTTGGGTTATGTTCACTTTTGGCAGCTTAATATTTTTATTCACTTTTTAATACGCAATGGCGACGTATGCTTTATTTCTGGTCAAGCTATAATTTGAAGTTCAATCTATATCATGTGTATATCGCGTGTCCTATGTACACGTGATCAGCTGCGCAGGCGCCGTCAGTTGTCCTCCTCGTCATTCTCAAACATCTCGCTGTAGTCACCGGAATGTTCGAAATCTTTCAGATCCTGGACAGAAACGTATGTTGTGAGAATGATTAGAATTCAACTGTTCACATTAGATAGGTAATTAAAAGTTAAGCAAGCGACTACATATAAGTCCTCAAATATTTTTTTTATAAGTATTATTCACTTCACTTGTAAAAAATTCACACAAAGCACATAGCGAGTACCCAAAGTCACATAGAAAAATATACCACTTTCGTATCTTAGATTTATCGAAGGTGATACACTTTTCTTTGTGGTCCACTGTACATAATGTGATTTTACTGTAGCAAAACTCCATGGTTACGAGTATGTTAGTATAAAACATAGTGGTACAAATAGCAATTTTCAGTTATACCATTTTTAAAAGTTGTCGCTGCGCAAGAGACTCTAATTATTGTATTGCGCGAAATTATAGCCAAGCAGAGCGCGCACATTTGAACCCGCGAACTAAACTGTTAGCTATTATAAGCGAGATAGTAAGATACATTTTGTTTATGGATTTTATGTTTAATGTCCTTGCAATAAGGTCGCTATTTTATTAAGTTTACATTCGTTTCGACTCGGCGGTGAGGTTTTCTGCGCCGTCAAATCTTGCCGGGAGGAGACTTTTAAACGTGGTAGTACTGTACATCATTTAATTTAAGAGTCATAGCTTAGAAAAACTCGCTCCATAGTGATAATATTAGTTTCAAACAGTTTCAAAAAAATGTTAAACTACCGCATGTTGCTTGACATTGACGTGCATTATCCACAAACATTTGAAGACAATTATAAAAAAAAAAAAAATATTTAGTGCATCATGAAGAGGTTCGATATTTAACTTTTTTTTACTTATAACTCACTTGGAACATCCCATTGGCTAGCGCGTACCCGGTCATGGCTATAGCTGCGAACAACGCGGCCAGGAATTTATTCCGCGTCTGGTTCGGGAAGTTGGCAGCCTCTCTTTCCGACTGTGTTCCCGTTGAGTGCTTCTTGGCGTTTAATCTGTTGTATTCTAGAAAAAAAGGTTAAGTAATTACCACATACATACATACATATAGTCACGTCTATATCCCTCACGGAGTAGACAGAGGCAATAGTCCCGAAAAGACTGAATGGCCACGTTCAGCTGCTCAGCTTGATGATGGAATTGAGATCCAAATAGTGACAGGTTGTTAGTCCATCGCCTAAAACATGGAAGTCGCCTTTTACGACATCCATGGGAAAGAGATGGAGTACCATTTACCACTTATAAGTATAAGTTACAACAATGTGCCTGATCACAAATGTATAATAGCCTATGTGACCTGTGGTGCACAATAAATTGATTTGACTTGAGCAGAAATGTAATTATTGTATAACGCGACAATATTTCAGCAATTGAGCCTGTTAGAGCGTCTTTTTTATTCATTATTGTAGGACAAAGCGTCCAAAGCGTCAGTGCAGATGAAGCAGTAACAAACTGCACTGCAACATTTTCTTCAATAACTTTTAAGTACAGACAACAGTCAGTTACTTTATTTATAACATGTATGGATTTGGTTTTATTCGGCAGTAGATTGCATAATTCTGCGCCATCGAATATTGTCGAGGCGACTTATAAATATCTATAAGTCGCCTCGACTTTATTTATGACTGTCTCATCAATTCTTTTTCAAATCACTTACCATCTGTTACTTGTCTAAAGTTCTTCTGTTGAATCCTAGCCACAAACCTTGTCAAATTCGAGATTCCTTTCACATGATTTGACAAGGTGGCGTTAGGGAAAGGTGCCTTAACAAGTGGCGCTAGGTACGCAAACACCGTGGCATCAAACGATGATGGACGATTGCCGAAGAAATATTCACTCTCCCCGAGCCGGTCTGATAAGGTTTTAAGGCACTTTTCTGCTTCATTGTATATCTGAAAGTTAATAAATCCATATGTTTTAAACAGTTAGCTTGGTCTATGAGAGATAGGAACATGATTGTATTTCTGTTTTAAATAATCAACATATAATTTATTCTAACATTTTTTTTTTTCAAACTATACAATTTTATCATTTAGGCCATTGTGTTTGCGGTACTTTAGAATAGGACCATTTCCCATTATTATGGCTTCTAAGCTTGGGATTCTTTTAATTTGAATTTCTATTCCATCAATTAGCCATGCATCTGAATGTGGCCTTTCAGTCCGCAAGGGATATAGATGTGATTACATGTATGTTTATGTTAAATATCTTTTTTGGATATGGAGCCTTCTAGTCTGACGAAATGTAACATTAAAAATAAATTTCTTACTGTTTTTTCTATTTCTCTAAGGTCTGTGTGCTCTCCGTATAATGCGTCTATCATCTCCTTAGCAGCATTTTGATATCTAGACGGATAATAAAAGTTGAAAGGCACACGGAGAGCCCTGGCATAGGCCGGTCGAGTGAGTTCTGCATAATTCTTCTCGTCCACCCACCAAGCATACTGATAGGCAGGGTACAGTTTGTCTCGGAGGTACTGTGTGAATGCACTAGCTTCCGCTGCTTGCATTGTATTTAGGTGGACGTCTGTGCTGTAATGCTGGAAAAATTGCAGGTTCTCCTTACTATTCAGGTTTTTGCATTTAAATTACATTAAATCAGGTTATTGCATTAAAAAATAACAAATTAATGCAGGTACTATAACATTTATTTACAAGGATGTTGATAAGGGCCATAATGACAGTGTATTCATGGAGCTATTGAGATAAGCCAGTATAAATACTTATCACCAAATTGCATCATTCCCAAAATACAAAATAATACAGGATACTGGCATTGGGTTAATAAAATTTCTCACATTTTGGATCCTTGCAAAACACAATCTTATTATTTCTACAAGAACAGGCCAAAGAATCTTACCAGTGACTTTAAATGATCAACAACTTCTTCAAAACATGTCAGCACTGTGCGACCGTCCCTCATGACTGGAAGCCTTCCTTTTGGAGTGAAAAATGGATTGTTAGCTTCTCGAACACGCACTGGGACGCCGATAAATTTCATATAAGTCTGTAGGAATACAAACAAAAATTAAATACCGGTAAGATAGAGTATAATCAAGACGAGAGGTTATAATAAAATACTTACTAAAACTTTTAAACATTCTAAGTCAATCGAAGCGAGACCCCATTCTCCTCGCCATATATCCAGTTCTATACTAGCCATTTTTTTCTGCTATTGTTTAATTATAAATTGACTAATTTCATATCTTGTAAAACGAAAGACAGACAATCGACAATTTTTTTATAGATTTTTGATACTTTTAACCATTTAGAAAATTTATTGACATTGACACATAATAGAATATATTAGTATTATTTTTAAACAAAGGCAGGCTTGAGAGGAACAGTCTATATTCGATTACAGATATACTGAGTATGATATTATATGAATCACAAATTTAAAAACATTACTTATTTTTATGTCTACGTATGGATATTTTTGAGATAGATATTTATTATTTGCTGTGTACACTAACATACAACAACTACATTTCCTAAGGATAATAATGCAATTGTCTGTATGTGTACCTTTTATAAATATAAATAAATAAATAAGATCTGCTGAAATCGTTGAAGAAATCTTACCGAAATGATATTTTAATTCGTTTCAAAACATTTGTCGCCAAACTCACACAATAACATATTACATCAAAAAAAAAAAAACATCACCGGTTACGTTGTTATCTATTGTAAAAGTTGTATTTCAAGATCATTTTATTTAATTTAGTGAGCTGTGAACAATATGATACAATCTATACTAATATTATAAAGCTGAAGAGTTTGTTTTGTTTGTTTGTTTGTTTAAACGCGCTAATCTCAGAAACTACTGAACCGATTTGAATAATTCTTTCACTGTTAGATAGTCTATTTATCGAGGAAGGCTATAGGCTACATTTTATCCCGGATTTCCTACGGGAAACGTCAACAATGCAGGTGAAAGTTGAATGAGTCGGCCATCTGCGAGCTTTCCACGCGAACGCTGCGCAAACCAACAAAGATATAGTAAAACAATGTACTAAAGATGTGAAGTACTCATTTTTTGCCACAAAAAAGTCCGCGAGAGCATATATCTATCTCTTAAGGTTTACTTACAATAACCACTTTTATGTTCATTTTTTAAGATTATTTTTTCATTATAAACATAAGTTATTTTGAAACCAATTTTCTTTAATTCAGTATTAATCCTTATCCAAATAAATATGTTTATTACTTTCGGCTTTTCATGTAGACTAAAATTGCCATTTACAGTATATAAATCAGACGAATAGGTTTTGAGATATAGTCGTTATAAGCAATTTGCAGCGAAACATTTAATACGGCGAACCAGCGTTCTTTCTAATACGCGTCATTCTAATTCCACGCGGACTCATAACTAATTAAGACTCATGGGTCTTAATTGTAGCGGAAAGTTTTGACTAAAAAAAATTACAGTTCCAAAAATAATAGCAGACGTGGACCAATGAAAACCAAACCCATGGCCAAACAAATGAGTTGTCATTGTCACTGATGTCATTCATTTCATTGTAAATTCTATTATTCTACTGTTTTTCTGTGAATCTGTGTGTTTTGTGTTTCTTCACTTCGACTTTCAAGAAATTTTATTTTTGCAAATATCTGTTACAAAGGCGTTCCTTGAGATTACTAAAGAATAAGATTGGAAAAGGAAAATACTATCATAACTCATTCATAAATCATCAGTTCGTGACCAAACTAGGTACCTTTTAGAAAAATGTCGATTCAATGGACTTTTATCGCCGGCTACCTTTATTTTGAAATCGCTGTGGTAATCCTTATGATATTGCCTATATTTAGCCCGCGGCGATGGCACCAGTTCTTTAAATCCCGTCTATTTTATATGTTTCGGAACAATGCCGCGGTGTACTTCTATGTTTTACTCGGCATATTAGGAGTATTTCTAATGGACTCTGTTCGAGAAATGAAGAAATACGCGCATTCATCCGAAGGCCACGTACATTTGTCTAGTGAAATGAAAGGCAATGTAAAGTTGTTCCGAGCTCAGCGAAACTTTTATATTACTGGTTTCTCAATTTTCTTAGCTTTTGTTATAAGGCGGCTTGTAAATATGCTGATAATACAGGATGAACTTAGTCTAAAAGCTGAGAAAATAATAAAACAAGCAGAAGATACCGTTAAGTCTGCTAAGTCAATGGTGCTGAGTAACACAATGCAAGCATCAGAAGCAAAGAAATGTGAAGAGTTGAGTCAAGAACTAGAAGAAGTGAAGAGTGAGCGAGATGAACAGAGGGCAAGAATCAAGGAATTGGAGGAGGAAGCAACAAAATGGAGGTTGAAATACGAGGAAGTGTGTGGTGCTGGAGACAGGGCTGAAGAATGAATCCTGTAAAATAGGCATTATATGTTATTTTTAATCTTGAGCATCATTTATTCATACTGATTGCAGTGCTAGTGCTGCTAACAAGACAATTATGTTTTGTATACAAAGCCACCAGTAATAAGACAATTATGTTTTCATATAAATAGCGATGATTTGTAGATAGGTAAAGGTTAAGGATATAACTCTTCGCTTTGTATTTTTTTTTTATTTTAATTACTTTTGTACTGATGCGGTACATTAATAATTTATAATTTTAGCATTAAAAAAAAAGATTTTATTTTAATATTCCTGTGATCTATGAAAAATGATGGTGCTTGTAAATTGATTGCTTGACCTGCGATTGCCTTGCCCAATGTTATAAAAAAAAACTTATATATTATCTAGTCTGATGTTGTTTAGTATAATTAAGTCTGTAATTCCATTTTCTATTGAATAATTTACATTAATATATATCACATTCAGTCTTTTCGAAACTGTTGGCTATGTCCAAACTATAATAGATAACATGTGATATGTGATGTATTATTAAAGATAATTACTTGAATAAAATATGTTATAACAAAAAAATCACTTTTTTTCATCATTAAAAAGATCTTTAACCCAAAAACTGTTTAGGACATCAAAATAAGACTATTGAAGACATTTACTCAGCATAAAGTTCATCTTATTTTATAGCTTTATCACTACTTCAAAAACTGATACACTGCAAGACAATGACACACCATTCTTAAACTTGGATTATTTTTCTGTGGTTTGGTTTTATTCTTAGAAGCCAAAACAACTTCAGAGGGGAAATTACACTTGCACTGAGACTGCGACAGACTAACAGTAGCATTATGACAATCATAAAATTACATTAAAAAAATAATTTTGTGGTTATTATATAATCTAACAATTTTCCCATGATAACATCAATTTAAATTATTTAATTTGAATATGGTAGGAAATCCAAATTGCTCTTGTGAAGTAATAAATATAGACTGCAATAGAGTTTGCCCACGCAAATCCAAGGCTTGTAATTTCCCTTCCCGCAGGATTTCTGCGAAATTCTGTCTAGTGAACCCCTGAAGCTTTAAAACAGAGTTTGAAATGCTCGGTCGAGCATTTTATGCTTCGGGGCTTAGACTTAAGGAAAAAAATCCTCAACAGAGGTTGCAAATATGACTAACGCCAGACTCCGTAGCATGGCAAGAGAAACGGGACAGCGATAATTTATTCGCGCGATAAAAAAGGCGTCGCGCGTGCCATGCTACGAGGGCAGGGAGATGAGAAGATATCCCTATAAAGAGTGATTGTTTCCGTTCATAATTATTATACTCAATAACTATTGGACCGAATTGAAGAAATTTGGCACAGAGATATACCTTCTGATAGGTATAACAGTAATGGGAGTAAGATAGTACTTATAGGTACTTTTTTTCTGGAAAGCTCCACGCGAAATATACGAGATTTCTAGAATCTTAATTATTATGGAAACTGGACTATGAGATTATTTATTTATTATAACTGAGGATATCACCTTTTGCGCCAAATAAAGATTTTTCTTTCTTTCTCATGGGACCTTTGGACCAAATTTATACATTTTATTTTCTGCTGGCGTCACCACCATTTTGAAGCAGGCTGGTGGCGCCGTCGATGGGATCTGCGCGGTCTATCTCCCCCTTAATGGTTTTTTTTTAAATTTTTTATTCCCGCTCGTCGTCGGATAGGACAAACTGGTGACGAACGGTATTTTTTTTTAATTTCCACTATTTATCGGACGAGGACAAAAGAGGAGGTGACAAACGGGACCAACCGGAACCGCGGCGCTAACCTTATTGAGTTGAAGTTTGTATAACTATTTATGCTCCAATCCGTAGAAACTTTGCTTGCATGAATTATCATTTCTGATGTTGTGGCTTTTTAAACGTCGCCGGTAATTTTGTTTGTTTTTCGCTGCTGACCGTACTGGATGTTATACATATATCCACTTTCTAATTTTATTTAATCATTACGCACATAAATAATTCTGTCTGATTGCTTCCTACCACTTATTGTCGTAATAATTGTTACCACTAATATATTTGCATTCAAAGAAACATGTCAACTTTATTTCTCCTAATTATTAGTTGGTTGTTTTTTTATATCTACATAGGAACCTCAACCACAGTAAGTCCAAGTTTAAAAAAAATTACATACACACTTATCACGTCTTTATCACTTGCGGGGTAGACAGAGGCAACAGTCTTGAAAATTCTGATAGGCCACGTTCAGCTGCTTGACTTAATGATAGAATTGAGATTTTTGATTGAGGTTCCTGGCCCATTGCCTAAAAGAAGAATGCCTATTCGTTAGTTGTTAATCGCCTTTTAAATTAATATGATTGATTTGATACAGGGTATTTGAGGCAGATAATCAAGCAAGGAATTAGATTACCTTTATAAAAAAAACTAACAATACATTCTTTTGTACTGCAGATAACTTTTTATGATAACAAAATAGGTTTAGAGTGATTCTTCCGTTTCGTTCAAATCTCAACGATTTTGAATAATATTTTTTTTTAATCGATTTTTAAAAACAGTTACATATAATCATTCGGGTACCTTTCAAGTATAGATTATCAGTAAAGGCCTTCATGAAAAAGCTTTCATTGTCAAGAAAATAGCTGGAATGTAATGAACCCACGGAAGGTAATGAAATAAGTACGGAAGGTAATGCTTGAATTTGGAAGGTAATGAAATAAAATTAAATATGACGGGAATGTAATGATTTTGTATGGAAAGTAATGAATAATCAGAATGATCTCTCTCTCTCCTCATGACCAAACCATCTTAACATACCCTTTTCTATTCCTGTAACTACATCTACTTTCACATCGCAACATTCCCTTATAACGCTGTTCCTCCGTTCACTCAATTTCCACCCATCATACTCCTTAACGCTCTCATTTCCACTGCATTTATTCTGCTTTCGTGCTTCTTTTGCCATACCCAACTTTCATTCCCATACATTAAAAATGTTATAAAATGTAACGGATAAGTTAACATTATAAACAATAAGTAGGAACTCTCAAGAATTAAATTAGTAATCAGTCTAATCAAAGTTACAATCAGTCATTTTTACTTATTTAAAATTAATATTTAGTAAATTTTTATACATAACTTGCCCTCTTCTAAATTCTTCCAGCTCATTCAAACGTTGCAAAATTTGTGATTCGGGTATTCATCATCGCTAATTCATCATTTTGTTTGATTCATCATCGCTAATTAGCGGCCATCCAAATTTCTTAGACTTGCCCTGACCTTTCCTTAAAAAAATATTTTATACTGTAGAGAACTTTGCACTCTATTTAAAATTTTACCGATAAAATTGGGACTAACTCTTGGGCCATGTTCAAAACTGGTTGTAAGTGTGCCCATATAGCAGAAGCATCGTGCATTATATTTTCGCTTATTGTGCAAAAAGAATTATGAATGACTACTTTGGTTTTCTGATCATAAAAATATAAAACTCCTGTATGCAAAGAGATTTGTTGGCGGCTTCCACCGAAATGAAAACTTTGTATTTCTTCATTATATTTTAATAAATAATTTTCGCTGAAGTCTATATGGCATATGACTTCACTAGGAGATAAATCACATTGCAGATTCTTAATAGCGGAATATTGCATTGTTATATTCAAAACACTATTGTTTCTTCAAAAAACTGCCAGTAGAGTTTCGAACTTCATAATGACGTTACGTGGTAAATCTTCCTTTTTCTTTTTTAATGTAACTCTCTTGTTTTTTTTTTTCATCTTTTCCTACGTAGTCTTGCTTCTCAAAAATCCATTCATGATAAATAATAGTTTTCCGATTGTCAAATTCCTGGTACGTCGTGACTCTATTTTTGCAGATTTTGCACTTTCTCTCTAAACAATGTCTTTCGTACACACTACAACATAAATTGTTCAAAACCTCAAATGAAGAATTTTCTGTGATTATATTAGCTTCCTTTAAAAATTTAATAAAAAGTTCAATGTTAGAGTGCAGCTTGCATTGGCACGTGTCTCTTTTTGATGAAGGTTGAATTATCGAGAATGGTCTATATTTGCAGAATACTGAGTAATGTATATGGCCCCATTTCTTACAAAACTTCGCATGTACTTAAATTTTTCATATTATCGGTTAAATATATTTTTTGTTTTTTTAATGCACCTTTTTTTAATAAATTCGTTTTTTCCTGGCGCCATTTTACTGTTTACATCGTCTTGTAGAAAATTTTCAACACTTTTAGTTTCGCAGTTTTATTATCTCGAATTTTTTTTCAGTTAATTTCTTTCTCATAGCAAAAGTAATATTTGACAATATCCCATACTTTTTAAACCTCGAATTATCAATTATATCTCCAGCAAAAGCTCCTCTTTCCTCTTTTTTCGGAAGGCTTTTGTGTTTTTCTGATCCTCCTCGACAAACTGTTTCATTAAACAAAAACTTCTTTTTCACTTCTTGTACCTTCTCATTATTTATGTTTTTTATGACTTCATCTACTTTCTTTTCTATGCTATCTTGAATCTTATCTTTTTGTAACTTCCGCTCCATAAATTAATGTCTTCTTAAAATCGCTTTCTCATTTTTTTAGTTTGTCAATATCATTCTGTAAGATTGTAATTGCTTTTTTAGATCTGTATCGCAATTTTCTCATTGCGCTTGAAATACTATAGTCTAAGATCCGGCTGCAAAATCACTACGTTCATCGCGTAGTTAATCAAACTCACATTTTAACATACATTTATGAATAGGATAATACATAGATAATAGGGTGCCAGTCAATAAGTGGCCGCAAGTAATTTTAATTAAATTAATGTTAATTAATTTTCCAAAAAAAATTTCGTTCACTTGTTTTTTAAATAAAATATCATCCACATCATAGAAATGTATGTAAATAATTCGAAAATCAATGGGTGCCGTTACACACTCGGCCGCAACTACTACGCAGCCAGGTGTAAACAGGTAATATTTTGGTCTATTTATACGTTCATGTCGTACACGCATGTTTTTTATATCAAATTAAAGCTAATTTTTTTTTTAATATGATGATATATCGCTGCCTGTGAATAAATGGCCGCAAATTAAGGTTGCTAGCTGTTAAAAACTCGAGGTATCCGAGATAAAGTGAAAGAGAGTTAGCGCGTAACGCCACTTGTTAGACAAGGATGGCGAGTACCAGCTGTGCGAGTATTTGAAGCCATTGCGCACGCGTCAATAGATTGGGTTCTCAGCCAGCGATGCAAACAGTAATACGAACGACTTTACATTTACTCCAAAATTATAATTAAGTAATTAATATTCTGCAAAAAAAAAAATGAAAATAAGAAAATATTTATTTCATAATAAAACATTGTTTATTGATCAAGTAAAAATGAAAAAAGCGTACTTATAAAGAATAGAATTTTTATTGCACTGTTGAGAACCCTATCTATACGCGTGCGCAATGGCTTCAAATACTCGCACAGCTGGTACTCGCCATCCTTGTCTAACAAGTGGCGTTACGCGCTAACTCTCTTTCACTTTATCTCGGATACCTCGAGTTTTTAACAGCTAGCAACCCTAATTTGCGGCCATTTATTCACAGGCAGCGATATATCATCATATTAAAAAAAAAATTAGCTTTAATTTGATATAAAAAACATGCGTGTACGACATGAACGTATAAATAGACCAAAATATTACCTGTTTACACCTGGCTGCGTAGTAGTTGCGGCCGAGTGTGTAACGGCACCCATTGATTTTCGAATTCTTTACATACATTTCTATGATGTGGATGATATTTTATTTAAAAAACAAGTGAACGAAATTTTTTTTGGAAAATTAATTAACATTAATTTAATTAAAATTACTTGCGGCCACTTATTGACTGGCACCCTATTATCTATGTATTATCCTATTCATAAATGTATGTTAAAATGTGAGTTTGATTAACTACGCGATGAACGTAGTGATTTTGCAGCCGGATCTCGTACTACTAGTTTTTTGATGCACTAAATGTGACTTCGATGTACTTTGGCTTGATGTGGATTCTTCTTGTAACACAAGAGGGTCGCGTATTGTAGGATCTGGATGTTTATAATTTCCTCAGTTTCACTACTGGGTGGAGAGTTGTCTATTAAAATTCTTTGAAATTTTTTCTGCTCTTTTAGCTTATTTAAATATTTTTTGGAGTTTTTTCGCCATCATCTCCTTTGCTCCCTCTTTTGTCGTGCCGTCATCTCTGTTATACTTAGGACTTGTTTCTTTTCTTTTTTTACAAGGTATTTCCTCTTTTGTTTCCCCTTCTCTAATTTGTATTTTTCAGGATCCGCCTTGATTTCTGCGTATTTTACCTTCTTTCGCAATCTGTCTTTAGCAAATTTTTCTTCTTTAGTTTCCTATTTCTTCGGCTTCGACATTATTGCAGATGTATCTAAAAAACAAAACTAAGCAAAATAACCGAATATTTCACGAAACCTTCTTTATTAATTAGTAATTATAAACTACTTATTCCGTTCGTTCAGTAGTTTTTCAGTTTATTGCGAACAGACAGAGAGGCAGGCAGAAAGAAAAAAGTAGCGGGGAATTATTATTTACTAATAATTACTTAGGTAGGTTACAAAATGTACAGATTTAATTTTAGGTTAGTTCAATAATACTGACATAATACTTACACAAGTTATAATTCGATATAATCAAAATAATAGAAAAAATTTAACAAAGAGACATAGGTAGGTACATATTAATTACTACGCTTTTATTAGCTTGGGTTGTATGTATGTATGTATGTAACGGAATCTTTGAGCTTAATTTTTTTTATATTTAAAAAAACAATCATTACAATCCAAAGTGATTCATTGCCCTCCTTTAAAAAAATGGAGGGAACGGAAGGGAATTATACGGAAAGAAATGAAGTTTGAGCAGATTTCCTGAATTTACTCATAAATTAATAAAGGCTAGATATTCATAATTAATTGATAACTAGACCCTACAGTATGCTAATTACCTAAAGTTGAAATTATTTTATTACGTCTACACTTACATACAAAAACTATGGAAAGTAATGTTTACTTACTCGTGACAAACGCTGTTTTCAGAAATTAAATCGTAAAAATATTTTGTCTGGGCAGCGTGTGACCTCTCCTGAGGACTTGTATCGACGGACTGAGGTGCGCGGGAGCGTCTTTTGTTTGGCAAGAAATAGATAGTATTGTACGTGCATAAAAATTTTAATGTTATATTTTTGTGGAAGGCAATGTAGTTTTTGGGTTGACAAAACTTTGAAGTCGATTCTTTCTATATTAAACACTTATAAAAAATACTGTATTGCAGGTTTATAATAGTCAGTGAATACATTAAGGTAAAGTCACCTAATTCCGCGGTATTTTCACCTGAAGTTAAGTGAACATTAAAATTTAAGTATCTAATGTGCTCTTTTGAAGATTTGGTTATATTTATCAGCAGTATTATTTATCTTACTTTTGAAATAAATCTACAATTGGTCAGTAAACAAATAGTATAAATGTGAAATAATGTAAAAATATAAATAATTCCAAAGACCCTAATTCCGATTTAAAAATCCTAATTCCGATGGATTTTGTTCCTAAATCCGAGTGTACCTAATATTATAAAATGGAGGTGGGGATAATAAATACAGAGTGTCCAAAAATCAAGTCTTTTATTTTGAAATCAGTTTTATTGTTGGTACATGATTAATATCTAGATATTAATAATTCAAACATAAACATTAATAATACTTATGGCTAAATACCAATCTCGTATAAAATTAAAAATATAATCAACTTCAGCACTTCAGGTAATGCTTGTGCTACTCTTTTTGCAACAGTCGGATGTCTTGATAAGAAACCGGTAAACCAATGTTTACCTGGGATACCATCTTTAAAAGTGTTCGGTCTTTTTAAATTTTCGACCAACTTGGCTACTCCTTGTTTTAATTGTTCTTTGGTAACTGGAAAACCTTGTTTTCCTAGATAATGAATCCAGTCAACAATTTTTGTTTATTCCGCTTTTGAAAGTATTGTTTTTCTACCGGGAATGTCACCGCAATATTTTTTATCACGTTTATCGCGCAATGTCGTCTCTGGAATATTATAATCTCGAGAAACTTTATAGACGCTGCTGCCATTATTGATTTCCGTGATAGCATTTTGAAGATCTTTTTTTGTGTATTTTTTTCTTGGGTTCATTATTCTATAACAAAACAATTAAGATTAAATATTAAAATTACGTAAGTAAATCTGAAAAGAATGATTTATCAAAATTAATCTAAAGGGTCCCTAGATGTATGGATGGTTTAGTGCTTTATAAACGAGAAAAGTTAGATAAGGAACACACTGTATTTTTCTTGTATCGATACCACGGAATTAAGTGTTCATATAACCTTATTCCGTTCTAAATACATCGGATTTGTGTTTTAATACTCTCAAACAAGTTTTTTAATTCCGAGTGATATAAAATAAAATATTTGTCAATATACCAATACTTAGTTAAATGCTATCGATATATATTACATTAAAAATATAAAGCAGAAATAAAATTTAATCAGAACACACCAATAATCTAATAATATCAATGTTGCTTTTCGAACCAAGAAAACAATAAAGTACCTAAAAAGGTATTATTTAGGTTATTATATCTAACAAATGTAACGTCAAAGTGTACATCGGAAATACATTTTTACAACTATTGGTTATTTAAGAGATTACTACTAAAATATTAATTTCTTAATCACAATAGTGAACTCAAAATTTAAAAAAAACGTAACCCTCTTCGATTTCCTAATCCCGTTGTACATCGGCAATTAGTAACCTACTGAATTATTGGAAACCTAATGCCGCGGTATTTTAAAATCTAATTTTCTCATGAATTTCAGAACAAATACTCAAAATCTAAAAGGTTTATATATTTTAAATACCCCTTTTAATATTCCTACATAAACAAAAAAGTCACAGATCGTAAAATTCACAAATTAAACGCTATTTAAAAAATGTAGTACTCACGTAAATTAGGTTCGAAATACAAGAAGCGCGCTTCCGGGTCAGCTGCTGGCGTCGAACTAACCGATTATTTTAAATTGTGCACACACTATGGCAATAATTTGCACACATAAACATGAGTCAATATATTCTTAACTGAATTACGTATTTTGCGGTCAAAGTGAACTTGTAAAATTGAATGAAAATACCGTTATTCTAAATACATCGCAATTACCTGCCAGTTTTGGAACCCCTCGGAATTGAGTGACTTTACCTTAGTATAAAAGAAAAAAAAATATGTACTTTTCTCCTAGGAAAGTCAACAAAAGTGTGTCACAACGTTCTGAGGGTCCATTTGAACAAGGAGAGGAATGAAAAAAATACATGTTTCTGTTCTAAAATTTTTTTTGTTATGGGGTTTAAACCTGATATAGATGATGGATATTTAAGATAAAAGTACGTCCTACTTTATTCAATAAAAAAAATACGGTTGATTACAATATTCCTAACGACTTTTGACCTGGAAAGGCGATTAGGACGAAACGAAAGAACCACTCTTTACCTACCTACAAAACGGGCATCGAATGAAGGACTACCGTCTTGCAGGGGTAAAATGTGCCACGGAGGTCGTCGAATTATAGGTTTTATCAACATGATATTTTTTCCATGTTCTAACTTAGGTATAAGTGGGCTATGACTATCTCTATATCTCAATTCTATCATCAAGTCATCCATTTACAATTATTGATTGACTTTTGTATCAAGATGTTATATGTACTTACAGTAGGTACGTGTCGTTTTAAAATACATTTCCTCCAGATACGCCAAGAATATGGTGTGATCGACTTCTACGATTCAAGTTACGTGATAAACGCAGAGGCCTTTACGATCAGAAAGCGACGAGGGGAGCCCTACAAGACTAACGTTTCAGCCACGCTTTTATATCCGTGGGGTAACAACGTCACGGTAATAATTGATACTGATAAGATAACCGCATACCCGTTTGAATCGTTCCCGTGGGAATATCCTAAGAAAAGAGCTTATGTTACTTAAGGTTTTGCCTTTTTAGTTTTATAATTATATCATCAAAATCGTTCCAGTAGTTTTCAAGTTTTTTATGGTTACAAATAAAAATACCTAGAAACTACCAAAGTATCAAAGCAAAACAGAGTTTTTCAATTTTCAGGATCAAACGAGAACTTCTCATTCAAAGATTTTTATTTATTTCCTTTCCACCGCTCCGCAGAGGTTTAAGTTAGTAATAAATATATTCTTATTTCAGTTAACAATTGAGTATAAACAGAAATCTGGTACGGAACTCATTTTTAAAAACAAAATATGTATTTCATTGACTATGAACTGGATAAAAATATTCCTTTTGGAGTACTTTAATCCACCTATAGCGCCAAAATGCCCCTTGCCTGCTGTAAGTATTGTACTAAGCTCAATGTACCCAATGGTACCTAACTACTTAATACTATTAGCATTAAGTCCGCCTACAAGGTTAGATCAAGAGTATCTACCCGAAACCGCCGAGCTTGCATTAGGAGAGTTATGAAAGTAGTATGCAGAGATCGTGGTAAGTGGAAGGATGTAGTCTCTGCCTACCTCTTCGGAAAAAGACGTGATTATGAAATATTTATAGGCATATATTAATATTTTGTTAAACGTATGTATCTATGTCTGATAGTGCTACATAATAATACTCAGTCTAAAATACTTAGTCAGATCTTAGTATTCGAAAGTCTCAGTATTCGGATCTTAACAAATTATTTTTAAAGTAATTATAGTATACTGTAAATAAAGTAGGATATTGTACTTAATTAAGCATAGACAACGGAATAACATACATTCATTCCTACATATACCTAATCACATCTTGATCCCTTACTGGGTAGACAGAGCCAACAGTCTCTCAAAGGCTACGCTCCGCTGTATTACTGAAGATAGAATAAGACTAGGTATATTTTATACCGAATCCTATCAGGAAAATTTTGAAGAACCAGGGATAGATTTAATTAATTCATATAATCTCATCTATATTCCTTGCGGGGTAGGCAGAGGCAGCAGTCATGAAATACTGGCCACGTTCAGCTGTTTGGCTTAATGATAGAATTGAGATTCAGATAGTGACAAGTCGCTAGCCCATCGCCTAAAAGAAATCCCAATTACTTATATAAGCCTATCATGGGAAAGAGATGGAGTCCCATTCTTTAGTATATTGGTGCAGGGCACCACACTATAATCGGATAGATTTAACTTGCTTAGGTACATATGTATGTAGGTAAGGTATGTGGTTTGGAAGCAAGATAAATGTATCTCTGGTTCTACAAAATTTTCATATTTCAGTACCAACACGATGAACCTACTCGTATTTTCAATAATCGAGCTATCTTGTTTTTCAGGGAACATACCACGTCCAAAACGTGGAATTGCCGCCGAAACACTTTCCACTTCCTTTGCCGACAGTTGATAGTACGATTGTGTTCCGCTTCAAATTGGACGGAAGGAAGGTCTTGTTGCAAATCTCAGTTAAAGTTAAATAAAATATTTGTCATACCTACTTTTTGGTGTAACTTTTATTAAGTATGTACTTACTACCTACAAGGTACAGTGGACTGCTACAAAATGTTTGGTTGGGCACACAGTTGGGCACGGTTATAAGAACTTGAAATGAATAACTGGGTCAACGACACGGGACGCGGCAGGAAGAATGTTTCATTTTTAGGTTTAAGTCTCTTACTAGCTAAATCTATTTTTTATAATGAGTAAGTGTCAGGCCAAATAAAGCTCTACATCGTATTATTACAGCGATCACCGGCATAATGTGCCTTTCCAAATCAAGAAGATATTTGTAACTGACATTTCAGTCCAAAAATGTCCTAGCTAATGTGAACATCTTGGAAGCATAAATTCCCCACATATTGAGCACCTTCCTTGATGTAAAATCAATATTAGATAAGTAGGTACTGAGTTTGGCCCTGTTTATGAAGTTTACATACATATGATCACGTCTATATCCCTCGTGGGGAGACAGAGCCAACAGTCTTTAAAAGACTGAAAGGCCACGCTGAAGTTTATATTTTTATGCATAATTTACCCGCAATTTTCAAGGAAATGTTATATCTGCTTCAAGTTATGTTATTATATCTGTGTCTGTAAAAACATTACTTGTTTATCCCATCTAGCAATTGTCAACCTAACAATCAAACTTAGTTCTAACAAGATTAGAACACACTATCAAATAACGGACAGACCAAACCTATCTACAAACCCTAACCTGATTCTTTCACGGAAAGTTATGAGATTATGGGTCCAGCAATAAAAAAATCCTTTCTTTGCTTAAACAATATTGGCTTGTCTCGCTTAGGACCGCTACTGTCTTGTCAGTCACTATCGCAGCTGTCAGCTGGCCAGCTGTCACTCAGTACGTCACTGTCATTTTCCAATTAGATTTTCTAATTACGTATGGTTACAGTGTTTTGATTCTGTTTTTCTTCCAAATCACAATATGTGTTTTATGTTGAGTAGAAAAACTGACAAGTTTTCCACATAGGAACAAGTAAAGCGCCATCGACTGTTGTTAAAGTACCCAAATCTTTACAACTTACTGTTGTATTGGTTGTGTTGATCTGTTTCATAGTTGTTTGGGAGGCGGAGCGGTCTAACGGTGTACACCGTTATATTACCATATTTATGAATGTCGGTATCTTCAACAGAGTCAATCACAAGGTATGTAACGTTGCTCATTTAATTGCTTACAAAAATGTCCATGAAAACATTAATGGAGTACAAAAACAAACTTTTATGTCATCACATTTTTTAAATTATGAACCCTGCTTTCTTAGGAGAATAGATACCCGTTGCTAAACAGAGATACCTAAATGTTTAATGTCGATAAAGCCAGTTCATATGTAATTGTTTCATGGGAAGGAATCTGTAAAAATAAACCAGGATAAATTTGCTGTAATGTGTATGTATTTGTTCAATTAGGTATGCAATTACCTATGTAACAGCTACTATTATGTAGATGTTCCGTTTATACATCTATTCTAGGCATTGTTGAATAAAGTCCAACTAATGCTATTAATTTTCTAACTAAGACATTATCAGAACTATTATGAATTATTATTATCATCATCAATCAACAATTTGAAATAATTATGATTTTATCCATGATTATTGAAAACCTGTATTATTAATTTTACCTGGCTTATTAAGCTATAAGAAAATTAAAAATGAAAAAATATTGATTTGTAACCTTGAGAACAAAGCACATTTAAAACACTAAGGGTAATGATAACACCTGCAGCAATTATTTAACTGTGTTGAAGATGTTAGCACCCACCTCCGAAATAACATTAACATAATGCATTTCCATAATCCAAGTAGGGAAATAATTTAAAACAATATATTTTTACTAAAGTTTACTAAATTTGATAATGTAGTGTGAAAGAATGTTTGTGTGAAGTGAAAAGAGGGCAACAAATGTTTAGAGTTGAACAAATGAATGAATGAAAGTTCATTAGCATCAACTTAAGTGCTTATTTAAAGAAAAATTCCAAGAAACAAGTTTGAGTTAATAAATGATCACATTTTAGAGCAACGATTGTGGCGGCATGTACTCAGAATGGAGCTCGCTCCCTTTGGAGGGAGGCGGGCGTGGTGTGCTGGGCGTGGTGGGGGGGAAGGAAGTAGTATTAGCTGTTGTGAGACAGCTCGCTAGCCATGAGCCCACCCCGCTTAATACTGATGCTGAGGTAAGTTATATATTCATCCTACAAACGTTGGTACCTGTTGTCTGAGACGGGTACCAAAAAGTCATGTAATTCACAGAGTAACCTCTATCTTACTTTTGTGTTCTATTTTAATAAAAATATTTTTTTTGGATTTGAATTGGTTCAGTTGTTCCAGAGATTAATGTGTTTAAATAAAGTACACAGATAAACAGACTGACTTTATTGTTATTGTTTTTTAAATTACTTTTTTTTACTTTCATATTATATGTATATCAATACATGATAATCATATCATGTTCAATGAAGTATTGAATATATAGTACTTTTCTTTACTTATAGTACTTTCTCTGTGGTATCATCGTTTTTGACCTTGAGAATATCTTTATAAACCTCTTCAGTTACAGTTTTGTGATTTTAAAATATTTCAATTAAAAACCAGCGGGCTAGCATGGCACTTGTGACGCCGTTTTTATTGCGCGATAAATTATCGCTATACCCTTTTTAAATAAACGACACTTAAACATTGCATCTTTTCTGTTTATTTCTATTACAGGTAGAATGGGTGCTAGAAGTGATCCGTTTCGGCTTAGGCCTGCCGCTGACGGAACACGAGGCGGTCCGCGACTGCGTCCGCGTGTGCTGCGCGTGGCTGTCTCCGCTGCTGCCGGCCGCCGCGCCCACTGTGCCCCCCCCGCCCGCCACGCCGCCGCCGGTGCGCGACCAACCCCATAGATACGCCAGGAAGATACTGAGGCATCTGCAGAACTTGTTTGTGCCTAGGCCGGATGAGAGTGAGTTTGTTTATATTATCTTCTTTGGAAATTCTCTTAAATCTGAATCTAAATGCTATTTTTATTTAATCCTGCTGATGGCGTATTTAGTTGTATAACAAGTAATAATAAGAGGATATTATCTAACATGATGTTTTGTGATATTTTGAAGTTAAGGTTAATCAAAGATATTAGTTTAATCCATAATCAATTGATTTTAAGACTTATTTATTTATAATTTAAAATGTTTTTAATTACAAGCTCTCTCATTTGTATACCAATTGGAATTGGGTAAGTTCTTCTACCTTCTTATATATACATAAGTAATAAGTATATGATGGGGTCTAATGTTGATATTATGTACCTTCCATAAACCTTTTTCTTGAATCATTTTGTCTATTAAAAACAGAAATTGTAGGGTCAGGGTGATCGGAACAGATTTTGTTTTTATTATGTACTTAGTAATTTTTCTTCTCTTGGTAATTAAGAGTCCATTTTTTTGCAGGTGGAGACTTAATAAGCAAGCAAGCAGTTCTATGCCACCGTGTACTCCGCCTGGCACGATCTTTAGCCGGCAGTGGCAACCTGGGCGCTAGTGAATGGCGCGCTTTACTGTTGTTGCTGCTGTCAGCGGCTTCAGCGCTTCTATCGCCGCCCGCGCCGCACCACTCAGCGGCTGAGCAGCTGTGCGAGCGAGTGCTGTGTGTGCTGTTTGAAGTGTGGATCCTAGCGTGCCATAGGTGATGATGTGTTGTAGTGATGTCGTTGTTGCTGCTGTCAGCAGCTTGTAAATGATTGATAACATCATTAAAAATATAAAAAAAATGCCAAACTCCATGAAGCATTTGCTTCTTTTAAGATATGAACTATCCACCTTGACCAGTTGGAAGCTGCATGTATCCTAACGATGGATACATTTTTACGCTTTAAGATCGTCGAACTACCTTATTAGGGTGGCCTTCAAACTTCGGCATAAGATGCATTGCAGCGTTGAAAGACCAGATCAAAAGTACGTAGTCATTAACCGATGACATTGCATCAAAAGATTTTTGAAAATTATAGTGGATGGTAATCGATTTTTTTAACCCTTCATGAAGGAGGCGTGATTGTTTTTACTGCATAAATATTACTAACGTCGAACTGTCAAGGACCAAATTTCGAATGTCTTGAAAACAGGGAGATCGCAGCAAGTGGAATTCCATAGTCTCTGCCTGCCCCAATGGGAAACAGGCGTGATGGTATGTACATATGTATGTATGTAAATATTAATAAACTAACATTATTGTTCACAGGTGCTTTCCATCCCCGCCATTATGGCGTACATTGCGCGAACAATGCATCCGTTGGCGGCATCGAGCGCCTCTCACTGAGCAATGGACACGCGCCTCTTTATGTTTGACGGCGCGGCTACTCAAACACATGTATGGTCCATTATTCCCCGCTATGCCTATCAGTGAGTACTTTATTATACCTTCATATAAGTATTTTTTAACTGACAAAGTTTAAAGAATATTCTATAGGCTTACAATTAAATTTATTCCTTGTCATCTTAATACAAAGTGCTCCCGTCCTTCTTTATATTTATTTGGTTAATTGGTTGGGTTCTATTTTTGTAAATAGGTACGAAGAATTGTTTGAAACTGGTGCTTGACCTAAGCAAAGCCTGTATCTAAGTATAACATGTTTCATATCTTTTGGTTTTTCACAACATTGGTTGACGCCAAATAAATTACTTAAAATTACATTTACCGCCGCTTCCAAAGCGTCATAGTAGGTCGGTTTTTTCAGGTATTTTGTGTACAAAATAGACTATTCACTGGACCGGTCATATATTTTTAAAAAAAGCCGAAGAATAACCTCTAGTATCCTGGGTATACTCGAATCCTTTCTCCGCTTATTTGTGTACGATATCTGTATAAGGAATTTTCTTACCTATAGGTGAAGAAGACGCAGGGCTGGTGCCAGCGGATATGAGTGCTGAAGCAGTAATGCAGAGTTGGTACCGAATCTTGCACACCATTGGCAACCCTGTGGACCTGTGTCGCCCTCATCTTATCAGCCAAACCCCGGACTTCCTACAGGTACATAATGTGAAATTACCAGGCGAACATGAGCGCTGAGACGGCGATGCAAAGTTGGTACTGTATCCTACTTACTTATCGGAAAGCCTTTGGACTTGTGCCGTCCTTATCTTATCAGCCAGACCCCAGACTTCCTTACAGGTAATATTAATGTTGCTAATATTGAATAAAAAATGTATATAATGTGAGTTAAAGTACCAGGGAAACAGGAGTGCCAAAGTGGTTATACAAAGTCGGTACCGCATCCTGCACACCATTGGCAAGAAATCATGTGGGCCTTCATCTTATGAGCCATACCCCGGACTTATCTTCGGAAAAGTACCAGGCACACATGAGTTCAGAGGCAGTGGAGAAAAAAATGGTACCGCATTCAAAATACCACTGGTAATGTAGTAGTGGAGAATTTAGTCAGACCTCTTATTTTCACGAGTGGTGAAGAGGCCATTTCAGCCAGGCCCAAAAGTACCAGGCAAACATGAGTGGCGAAGCGGTGATATCCTGCATCATCCACCCTGTAGGCTGTGTCGCCCTCATCATATTCCACAAGTATTATTTATATAGGCTTTATTTGTCTTACCTACAAACAACTTTATTTTTCTTTTTTACTTTGCTAGTATTCAATAACGTCAGAAGAGGGCGCTCGCGATCCTAGTCAACACCCTTGCTTGGCAGCTCTTCCCGCCATCTTCCACAAGGCCATGAAGGGAATCGCCGCTCACGTCGACGCTTTTCTAGGTGAGTACCCAACCTTTTTTTTTGTCTGGTCAGTTACTTTTCTTCTTTAATGGCGCAGTCAACTGCATATGGAGTTACCCCGCATAAAACTCTATGACATTTGCAGTGAACTTGGGTAGATTGATGTACTGTTGACTGTATTTTGAAAACATTATGCATCAGATGTTTTGATTTGATGTTTATTTTGGGACGTTTAAGCTTACTTTGATACATTTGTGTAAATTATGTTTGAGTTTTTTTTCTCTTTCTATCATGGGTACCCCACGTTCTTTACACGGTACAGGTTTCGCTAACCGTCCGCATTGATATTATTGTAAATTTTGAAGCATTTGCACTTGGAGAAGAATTTATAAGTTGCAATTAAATTAAACGCACTGTATCTTGTATGATTCACGAACGCTTTTAAGTATAAGTACATTGTATATTATATATTATGTAAGTACAACAGACTTAGGTTTATTTTCTTTCTTTTCCTGTTACTATTTAAGTGGCTTATTAGATACTCTTTCTCGTGGTAGCTCTAAGAAGTAGTAGGCAGCTGGAAGTTTTTAAACATTTAGTCAGTTCACACCGAGCCCGAGAGGATATTTAATCTTATCTAACTATACGAAATGATACAACCATATAAAAATAATTTCCGTGGAAAAGCAACTCAAACAAAATATGACGTTAATGAAAAACTTTTCCTTCCATCTCTTTCAAATAAGGTCAGCTAGAAAAAGACAGAACTTTTAGTATTCCTCCATCTCATTTTAATTTGTGTCATACTAAAGAGACAGACATAGAAGGGTAAGAAATTTAAAGGTTATTTTCTCCATTTTGGCTATAAGATCCTTGGTGTGAAGTGATCCTTAAGACTTAATTCGCACAAAATTTCACAGCTTTTGACATCATTAATTTGGACGGTCAGCAAAAAAAGTAAAAAAAAAGGTGGTGTTTTTTATTTCTCTTAGTTTTTTTCTGATTTATTTCTTTTTCTGTTTTGTTTATTGAGAAGAAACATATACTTCTACTTTATATAAATGTATGCTCTGCTGATTTCACTTAAACATTGACGAACTTCACAACGTAGACAACTTTCACTTAAAATTTTAAATTCTAGTTTGTAAAAATAGAAAATCTTTTTATTTTTTTATTTAGATCACTTTCTTTGATTTCAAAATTTTTTCTTGTTATTGTCAGTTACAGTATGAGAGCCATTACGTCGTGATTATAAAAAAGCATTGATGAATCTGTTGGAATGCTTTAGAGCATACGTTTTTATGGACTCTTAAATGTGCAGGAAATCAAGTTAAATGTCATACAATGCAAATCGAAAACATTCAAGTTATTTTAATATGTCGAGAAGCTTCAAACGAGAAGTGGCTAATTAGAGTATTGCGAGAGATTATTTGTTATATAAATGGAATACAATATTCCTTTCATTTATGCTAGAAAAACTTGACCGATGACGTTTGTATGATATTTCTTGTTCGTGCACAGTTTTGAATCATTCTATTTTCAAACTATTCTTATACTTCTCACATCGTTCTTTTTTCCTACGGCAGATATTGAATTTCATCGTTTGTGGTAGGTTATGACATTATTGTTTACGGTATCTTTTAACAAATATATATCTTTTAATTATGATTTTAAAATATACATGACTACGTGTACTAAACGATAGTCGACTTCGTATCTTAATGCACCTACCACAAGCGTTGAACCACATTGATAATATTGGTTTGGACTTAAACGATCGTAGTAAAACATTAAACTGATAAAACCTTCAAACGCCACTAACAGTTCTGACATTTGATCAACAAAGTGTAGTTTAAGTCCAATTCCAAGAGCCTCAGTATAGTATAGTATAAAGCACGGTGTGCGGGTTCGGTGCCGGGCAGGGCGCGGCGCGGAGTGGGCGGCGGCGCGCGGCGCGGGCGCGGCGGACGACACGCCGCCGCAGCACCGCCGCCTCGCCAAGTCGTTCAGCGTCAGCGCGGCGCGCCCGAGGGACAAGCAGGAGAAGGGTATATCGTTATAAATACATAATAAATACTTTATTTTTTAATCACAACATATTTTTTTTTAAATTTATTTATTTATACATTTATGTGCTTTCATCAGGAAAAATATAAGAATAGAACTTAAAATAAAGAGAAATTTACTACTTATTTCTAGAGAAATTTCTTCCAGCAAGCCCACGACAGGAAAATGTAAAGAAAGGCATTGGCTTGTGTACATAATAATTAAGATATAATCTTAGTTATGTACTGGGTTTGGGATATTAAAAAGAAAAGATATATATGTACGAGTGAGTCTTATTGTAATCGACAAAAGACGCGGCCTATGACGGCATCTGTGGCGCAGCGGTAGTGCGCTTGTCTGTGATACCCGATGAGAAACTTTCTCTGATTGGCCCTAAACGACCGTTAGAGAGTTTCAGACTCCAGAAAAAATACCCCTACCACTCACCACTACTACAGATAAAGAATTTCATAACGCAGTCGCAAGATAACTTGAGTCTCAATCTGTGTGTTTGGTTCATATGTTTTTATATATGATAAATATTTTTATCTTTACTGCCTGCTTGGGTGACACGTGTTTTTGGGTAAATTAAAGGGTTGTGGGCACTGTTTTAGTTTGATGTGTATATTTATTGTTGCAATGGATTTTGTAGTTTACTTGGAGAAAGGGCAGTTTGGTAATCTGCCGGTATCAATAGTTTACTTTCGTTTGTAAATAAATATATTATTTAAATATTAAGGTTAATAAATATAATTCCTTATTAGTCATAGCGTTTTTACAATTGCAATTTCAGCTGTTGGCCTCAAAGGTACTTCCAACCATTGCATTAATAAACTGTTATTTTCTCACGATTATATACATACATGTAGTCACGTCTATATCCCTTGCGGGGTAGACAGAGCCAACGGGGTAAACAGAGTCCTGAAAAACTTAAAGGCCACGTTCACGCTTGCTAATAACGAATTATCAAGGAATAATATTAAAATAATATTGATACATTGTAGGTACTCCCCGCACGTCTCTCATTGGGTTGACGAGCAGTCGGCCGCCCAGCGTGGCGCCTACCACGCCGCCCAATTCTATTTCCTCTCAAGGTAACATGTATGAAATATACTATTATTTATTTTTAAAACATAGGTAGTTGGTGATAACACAATATCTCCATATAATGTGTTGTCATGTGCCATAAGACGACCATCGTGGCGCAGTGGTTAAATCCTACCGCCACTTCGTTGATCCTGGATTCGATTCCCGGCTCTGAAAAATATTTGTTCTGTTTTCAATTTATCCTTTTTTTTTTTTTGTAAATAATTTGTATTTGTATTCAGTGGTGGACACTGAAAAGCCGCCACTGGCTCCTCTGCGCCCGCGCGTCAACTCGATATTCCACTTGTTCGGAGAATGGCTCTTCGAAGCGGCTCTCTTGGGCACGGCACCCGTCGTAGCACCCAGTAAGTACCTATATTATTTTGTCTCATGTTCTTTGGCGAAAATTATGTTTTATATGAAATGCGTAAATAAGGTATTCGGCAAAACCAATTCTTAATTCAGAATGTTTTATTTGTGTTCTTTTTTCCTTTATTTACTTCTTTATTTACTAATAAACTTCATTACATCTTACTGGATCTTCCTTGATGCCTTCTACCAATCAAGATACAGGTTTATTCTTAGTTTCATGGTTGATGGCTGAGCGTTAGACCCGCTTAGAAAATGTATTAACACCTTTTTTATTCCCCGTAAAGAAAAAAGAAATACGATTCAAATGTTTCTTTCCAGCCCGTACTGACGGCACTCCGCCACCGCCTTCGCTGTCTGATGCTACGTACAAATTGAACATGCTGGCTTATCAACCAGGTAAGATTTTTTATACTAGAAATATCGAATACGATTTGAATTTGGAATTTTATATTTGGTAAGAGTCATCTCAAGATAAAATTATAAAACGAAGAATAAATGCATTGTTTTTTGAAGTTTTGAAAATGGAACACTGCTTTTGTGGCTAAACTGAATATAATGTTCAGTGGAAAAAAGCGCTTAAGGAGAACGAAGAAAACCTGTATGTATGTTTATTCCTATATGGCATTGTAGAAACCCAATCGGTTCGCCAATCGGTCCCGATTGTGATACTTATATTCTGCTTTTGAAATCATGAGGTTTTTATGTGTTTATATGTGGATTAAAAAACTATTTCAATTGTGCAATTATAGAGTAGTACTTCATACACACCAAAGTACTAACCTTGTTTTTTTCTTTTTTAATTTTCTTTTATTTTAATTTGTTTTTAAGCAATCGGGTTTTTATCACAAACCAAAACCACCGTTCCTAGTTCTGATTTTCTGCAGACAACAGTACCTACACGAATGTTCGTAATAACGTTGCAACCACCGTCCCTAGTTATTATTTTCCTGCAAGCCACTGTACACGAATGTTCGTAATAACGTTGCAATCACCATCCCTAGTTATTATTTTCCTGCAGGCGACTGTACAGGAGTCTCTTAAAATTACTACGTTGCACAGGTCGCGCCGAAGCCCTGGGCACGATCTGCCGCGTGCTGTGCTCGTGCCCGCGGCGGGAGCCCGTGCTGGCGCCGTACGTGGCGCGCTGCGTGGCGGCGCTGCGCGGCGGGCTGCGCGACCCCGCCACCGCCGCCAGCGTGCTGCTGAACGCGCCCGACCTCTTCCGGTGACTGCGCCCCTAGTGATTCCTCATTTTGTTTTACGTTGCTCTTGTCCGATTGAAAGAATAGGACCACTCTTTTTCTTTGATATGGATGTTGTTATTGGCGTCTAATTTTGGGATTCTTTTTTTAGGAGATGGGTTGGCAACCTGTCTCAATTTCAATCTCAATTCTATTATAAAGCTAAACAACTGATTGTGGTTTTTTCAGTCTTTTGAAGACTGTTGGTTTTATGTACCCCACAGATATATATAGACGTGATTATATGTTATTTAGCTTATACAGTTTCTGTAACAAAAAGCGACAAATTTAACGCCATCGAACAAAAAAGCGACGAAACCAGCGCCATCTAACAATTACCGACGAATTTAGCGCCACCTAAAAAAGAATATTGGGTTTCGCTTATCCCACGGGATCAATAGTTTTTGCCGGGTTGAAAATCAATGTTCTTTTCCAGACTCTTAATTATAAATACTTGATGTTACATAAAGATTATTTCAGTAAACATCCGTACTTTTGTAAGAAACAAATAAACTCACTTTTGCATTTATAATAGGGGAGAATCGGCCCTTAGCGTGTACTCATAAACCTTGTATTTTCTCTTTCAGTCTGGACCTGGACGGCGTGTTGGTCCTAGTGCCAGACTACATCACAGCACTGGACCGCGTGCTGTCTGAGCGCGAGCCTCGCCTGGAGTGCGGGACCATAGACAAGAGGGAACTCCGCAAGGCGGCCATTAGCGCTCTGTTGTCTCTGCTCGCGTTCCCCTACCATTATAAATCGCTGCCGGTGCCAGAGTTTCCCGGGTGCAACGAGTAGTGAGTGTTGTTTCGTGTCTTTGTGTCTTACGGGGTGGACAGAGCCGATAGTTTGCGAGGCCTCAGCTGGAAAGACGCTGTTGCTGGTTGGGACACTCTCTAGTCTTAAGTGTCTATGTATTCCTGCTACGTCTTTTGCAAGTGGAGTGGTCGGACTTTCTGGCTATGCCGCTTCTATACGCTCTTTATCTATGTGTAAGGCAGACATAGACAATACTGATCATAATGTTTCAGCTTTACGACCACGCTGTGCTCTCTGATGCGCGGCAAGCTATCGCTGACCTGTATGTCGGCGGTGCAAGTGGAGTGGTCAGACTTTCTGGCTATGCCACTTCTATACCCTCTCTATCTTTGTGTAAGGCAGACATAGACAATACTGGCCATAATGTTCCAGCTCTTCGACGACGCTGTGCTCTCTGATGCGCGGCAAGCTATCGCTAACGTGCGTGTCGGCGGTACAAGTGGAGTGGTCTGACTCTCTGGCCGTGCCGCTTCTGTCCGCTCTCTATCTCTGTGTGAGACACAACGCGACGCATATGGGCTCTGCGGCGAGCAATTCCGAATTCAAAGGTGAGTTCCCTGATCTGTATTGATGTTTCTCGGCATCAGACGCGTACGGATTGGTGTAACGTTATGTATGAAGTTTGTCTTTCATCGGCGTTGCAAAGCATAGCGTTTATTGTGGATCTTTAAGTTTTTATTTTTGTGTTTGTCAGTAAACCGGCGACTAATTGAATTTATTTTTTGGCGTACGCGAGCCGTCCAAATTATGACTATTTTACTAACAGAATCTCACTTTGTCAGCCAATAGCGTCAAAACTAAATCGTTAATTTTAGTTATATACCAATATGAGAATGCCAATGTTACGAAACTAATCCCAATTGCATTATAATATGTTACCTTTAACCAGCGTTAAGGTAACATCTTATAATGAAAATTGCAAATTGGCTATCGGCTGCCTGTTAATTTTTGATGCACTATATTTTAAGATTATATACTTTAATGCCTTCTATGGAATAGAGTGGCTTTGATCTACTCTGCCGGAAATCACAAGACTTTGTATTGTTATAATTTTTTGATCGATTCAGTAAAGATCTGAACACACTTGTGACTCGAAACGTTCCATGATCTAATGGTTTGGCATGAAAATGCCGTGAACGCTGTATAGCGTTCATACATTATGTATGGACGTTATATAGCTATGTCTATTGTCATGTCTGACTAACACGGCAAAACAGTGCCCTAAATTTTATTTTAGAACTATCTTTTGATTCCCCTTACGTCGCATCGTATCGAAAGTGTGTTCATTGACTAATGATACACACCATGTACATATACTTAGCACTATATTGCCACGAACATTCGAAAAGAAAATTCACTAAATAAAGTACATACACGCTACGACACCAGACATTTTGTATTACACAAAAAGCATCACACGCTACGTTTTTTTTTTGCTTTTTCACATGCCTTGATCAAAAAACTTTTCCTTTAGACAGTATTCATGGACTCCTTTATATAAAGAAAATCAAGAACTGGTAACACTACAGAGATTGCAATGATGAACTGAACGCTTTCAAATACATAGTATATGGCGGTGACGGGTAATCAATTAATATAATATCGAGTTTATAAAATAATGGGGGGTGTTATAGCCCGGTCGGAAAGCAGTGCTACGGGCAGTGAGAGTCATACTTCGCTGGAAGACTTCGCCGCCGACGTTAGGGAGCTTGACCCTAATTCGCCGCTGTTCGGTAAACTCCATTTTGTTTGCATGCACCTGAAAATGATGTTCGATTGTATTCGAAAAACAAATAAAAAGAAAATATTCTCTTTTCAAATTAGCCAAAATATTTCAAGGAATGAGAGAAATATACGGATATTACGAGTATAAATATTTGGTTTAATCTTAAGTTAGAATAAACCGAGCATCATTATATAATGCTTTGTGATTTATGTTATTGCTTGCAAAATTTATTTCAGAAATTCCATTTTTTCATTTCACTTATCACTGTGCAAGTTTATGTATTAATATTTTTGCACTATGATTGATATGTTCGAATGTCTTTTTAATCCGTCTGTAGGTACTTTGTGTTTAATCAGAAAAGTGTTACAATCACAGCTCCTAAAGGTCTACATTTCTGAATGTGTTTTCTTTGTCTGTATTTTTTATTTTATGATACTAATAAGATTCAAAATTGTAAAATTTCCAGGCGCGGCGCTAGTGGTTCGTGCAACATACTTGGTGTGCCACCGCCTTATTTCCTCATGGAAAGCAGACTTGCAGGTCTCGCTTGCAGCGCTTGACCTATTATCAGGACTAGCACAGTTACACTCCACCAAGCCAGGTCAGTTGCTAGTATAATATCTCTGTCGAACTTATAGTTTCCTGGTACTTCGGAAATACAATAATTATGTTTTTAATTACATGCTGTCTAGAATTCGTTATTGGTAAGTTTTCGCTGACATAATTAAAAAAACATTACAAATAAATATTTATTTTCATATCTTAATGTTTTCTTGTTTACTCTTCTTCAAGTTTGAAAATGTATGTTCATTTAATTGAAATACAGAAGCGATCGAGCGCAAGCGCGCCGTGCGTTGGATCTGCGACTACATCAGCGTACAGTGCGGCCGGCCTCCCCAAGCTCATTCCCGGGACCTCCACTCCTGTGTGGTCGCCGCCTACGCTTGCTTAGCCTCCTGGCTTTGTCCGGCCTTACTGGCTGATCAAGATTGTCTGGCAACGCTTATGGAGGTCGTTGAACTGGGCATCTCTGGAACTAAAAGTAACTCAGGTAAATTTGCCTCCTTCGAATTTATGGTAGCCTAGTACATGGATGGTACAATCTTATGCAATTTTGTTCATTTATTTCTCTGTTTTATCCAGCTGTCGAATAACAATCAAATTAGTTTGTTGATCTTTTACTCCTCTTGGGACATTATATTCCGCAAATGTTTTAATGAAGACCATATCTTTGCTTCCCGAAGGAAAACCAGGTGAGCCTCCAAAGATGAAGGATGAAAAGGAATTGAAACCAGTCTCCATGCGAGTACGGGATGCGGCCGAATCACTGCTGATGCTTATTTTAGAACAAGTAAGTTGTCGCCATTTTTATTATGAAATATAAAAAATGAAATACATAATATCATGTTGCGTTTTAAGGTTAGATTCTTGGTAGCAAGTCAAACTTTTGTGTTCTTTTGAAACGCACCACACGCATCGTTCATTAGTATCAACAAAGATTTTTGCAGCTCCGCCCTGTAAAATAAAAAGTTCAGTGAGAATTTCGAGGAAATCTTTATGTTCTTCCCTCCACGCTTTCTTAGGAACATGCCAAATTTAGCTTCCTACGCTCTATACGTTTTCAACCAATAAAGTTTAATGATCACTTAGCAATGTTGTATAAATTGATAATTTGTGACGTCAGACGGGGATCGGTGTGACCGGCGGCAGTGGTTGGTGCCGACTGGACGAGCGCTGGCTGGCTGCTTTGGGTCACGGCCGTTTGAGGCACTTCGTGGCTGATGGCAACATCCTCCTGTCATTACTGGAAGAACCTTTAGCTAATAGCCAGGAGCCACAGCCTACTTTAATTGGTGAGTTTGCACGTTACAATCTATTCGAACTGGTCAGGTTTTGTGGGTCGGTCAAAATGTTGTCAATTTTGTATAGTCAAGGTTAGGTCTTAGGTTAGAGGCCAATCAGTTTAAATTATCAAAAAGAACGTCATTAAGAAAGACGCTGAAATGTCGCACCACTACCATAGTCTTCGTTAGTATTGATTAATAGAATAGAATAGATTTATTTTCAAAATTGGATACAAGGTATCATTTATTGACGTCACATCACTTAAATCTAATTATAACTACTACCGCTTCCAAAGCGCATGTGTAGAAAAAGCGGCGGAACAAACTACACTGCAGCATTTTCATCGGACGTCAATATAGAAATATAGATCTCTTAAATCTAAATCATGGACGAATGCACATTGTCTACATTAAAAAACATGAATGAATGTAGAACTAGTTATTTCAATACGAATATTTCGTCAAATAAATAAAGATAAAATAAAATATGTACACACTGTACAAATTATGTCAACACCATGTCAAAAATGCACACAATAAATAATTTATTTATGACAGTGATCATCCGCTGCGGCTGGGGCCGCTTCGCGTGGTCGCTGAGCAGCCGCGGCGCGGCCCGCAGCGCAGCCCGAGGCGGCGCCGCGTGTCCCCGCCCAGTGCCCATTTCGGAGCCCCCGCCCAGACCGCGCCCGGTTTGTAGGCCGCTACCAGCCGCGCCTGCAGCACTGTAATTATATTATATACAAACTATTACTCTTCTTGACTTATGCAAGCCTAGTATCGAGACACCGGGAGTTGGTAGTCCAGTTATGGCGTATAATGTGGGGTTAAGCTCTTCCCAGCTCATGCGCACCTGGTATATATATGTCGAAAGCGGATGGTCACAGCTCAGGCCTCCAGCCCAATAGAAGAAAAACCACAATGCTTATTGTCTGTCGCTACTTTAATCTCCTTCCTACTTATGCAAACCTAGTATTTTCTGCCGGGGCCCAATACGCAGACCAGCCTTGTGTATAAGAGTCGACGCCACTTTCGCAAAGCGAGTCTGTTACTGCTTCGGTTGAGGCTCTCGGGGGCCTAGTTTGTAGACTGTAACTACACTCTGTACTCTTCTTAGCTCATGCGAGCCTAGTACTATGAAGACGGAAGGACGTAGCTCAGGCTATGCGAGAGGAAATACCCGTATGCATACAGCTTGTCACTACTACAACCTTCTACAGACTCATGCGCGCCTGCCAACCAAGGGCCGGTTCTTTCCTTGCCTCGTGTTCTGAAACGCCGCTGCTTTGACAACGCAGTAATTTCTTACTACTACTCCCACTCAGCTCATGTGAGCCTGGTACTAAGAAGCTGAAAGCACTTGGTGGAGCCCGACTCCGGGCCCATGCTGGAGCCCCACCACTTTCGCAGCCCTGTCTTGTCAGAAGCAACTTGTCGTTATTTGACCGACTACATTGAATTTCCCCTTCATTAAGTAAATTAAGTTGAATGCTACCAGAAAAACTATTTGATTACACCTACCTAGACAGCAAAGTGCGTATGCGCAAGTTTGTGCACCCAAATTAAAATAAAATTGTTATTATTTCTGTCATTTTAATAGTATTTTTCAACGCAGTGACGCAGCGTTCCCGAGTCTCGAATCAGTTCTGCGTCAACTTAACGACCCCGAAGCATCAACTTTGTTCAAACTGTTAGAACAACAAGCTGTTATAGAAAAAACCGTTAAGGAAAGCGAGGATAATGTAGTAAGTGAATTTCATGGTGTTTTCAAATTTCACTTTTCAAATGATTAAACGTCACGAGTATTATGTTTTGTTGTCCATATGAACTTTCGAAATGGCCCAATTTACTTGAAAGTTTTTGTGATCATTCTCCTGGCGTTACTCCTCTTAGCGTCATTATCTCTGGAGAGGTGCCCGGGTACCGCTTATAACTACGATCCTTGTAATGCCTGTAAATGCCCACCGGGATTCTGCAGGGAAGTGATGTATCTTTTATAACCGTGAGAGTGTTTACTCCATTTACTACTTACTTTTCTATACTTTTGACATGAAAACACTTAAGTTATTATGTTCTCCTGGTGATCACAAATGATCTACGTGTATTTTGTTCCTGCAGACACCAGAGGAGTACGTGCCCCCGGAGCCGGTGACGGAATTCCAGACGGCGCGGCTGTTCCTTTCGCATTTCGGTTATCTGAACATCGGCGGAGAGAAAAAGGTAAGTCAAACACTCATACACAGACACGCTATACAAATACAAGAATTACAGAAACACATTTTAAATTTTTCATGCATCTTTCCATGGTGGGAATCAAGCTATTTCAGTTATTTTTTGTTATAAAAACTCTCTTATTGTAATAATTATATCCTTGTCTGGGGAATATATAATTCTTCTTTTAGTGCATATATTGATTCGGATTGGGGGTCAAGTTTATTTGACTATGACTGTCATATATTATGTTATCAGTTATCAGTGATATTTAAGTTATTTTCATAAACCATCACCATTTCAGGGCCAACTCCCCCGCCTCACGGCTCTCGACGATTCAGCGCCGGGATTCGCGGCGGCGTTGCGTCGCATCGACTCGTGCGGCCCTAAAAGACCGCTAACCATACACTTGTTCTGCGCAAACGCGGGACAGACCAACGCGAATGACATACTGGCCAACGTGAAGAGCTGCAGTACTTGCGCGCCGGGTTTTATTAGATTGTTACGAGGGTGAGTTCCATTTATGAAATATTAAATTGTTTTTGAATAAGGAACGGTTTTTTTTGTTTTTATATTAGTAATTTTGTGGATTGATTTATTTTGAAGAAAAAAATTATTTCGAAGAGTTTCTTGATCTATGTTAATGATTATATTTATATAATAACATGACGAATTGTTAATGTTGCGTTGAATTCCATTTTTGAAAATTTGATTATTACGGTGCGTACAGATTATATAACATACCTGACATCCTAAATACTAGTGTTATTTAAAGGGTTATTATTGTTACTTTCAAATGTTATATATCATTGTAATTCTAATGTATACGTATACGGTATTGTTATATGTTGCAAAGTTGTGAAACAAATATGAGATAATGTGGACGTGTTAAACGAGAAAGTTATACAACATTGTTACATAATATGTACGCACCTTAATACAATTAGATACAGCGTAGCAGATATTAATCAATCATCCAAGTACAAAGCTACTATGTCCAAGTATATATAATTCGACGCCTTAAGAGGTAGAATATGTGTTCACAGAAACTGTACCTAAATACTAAGACCTACATTGTAACCATATTCAAGGTATAAATGATTATGATTATAATTTTACTTTGACCGTCTCGAACCGCCTTTATTGACGAGTTCGTCGTTTCTTTTTTTGAAAACCCCGTACCCGGTCCGCAGACTAGGGCGAGCGGTGCGCGTGCGCGGGCACGGCGGCTGGGCGGGGCGCGCGGCGGGCAGCTACGACGCCGCGCCCGCCGCCGCCCGCCCGCACCCCGCGCCGCCCGCGCCCGCCGTCTACGATGCTAAGGAACAGGTCAGTTTGTATGTTTGTAACAAGTCAAAAACTCAAAAACTATTTTTTTTAAATAATATTTTGTGTGTTTTTCACCTAGTTTGAAGGTGTTGATGGGACCTAATTTCGATGAGATTTGGTACGCCGATAGAGTAGACCTTTATGAATAATATAATTTCGTTTTTACATACGTATAGCCATGTCTATATTCCTTACGTTGTAGATAGAGCAAACAGTCTTGAAAAGACCGAAAGGCTACGTTCAGCTGTGTGACTCAATGATGAAATTGAGATGCAAATAGTGACAGTTTGCTAGCCCATGTCGTAAAAGAAAAGCCCCAAGTTTATTAGGCTGTCCCTTAGTCTCCTTTAATGGCATCAATGGGAAATATATAGACCGGTCCTATTCTAAAGTGTTGGGAACCACATGGCACCAATGAAAAAGAAATCAATGAATTAAAATTACTATTATTTTTGATATTGAGAAATTTTGAGAAAAAATTAAAAACTGGAAGAAATTTCTAAGTAACACCTTTGTACTAGAATTACTGTATTAAATTCTCCTTTACATAATTTTGTGTACATAAATAAATAAATGATCTGTTTGCCTGCAGATCCTGTACTGGTCGGACTCCAGCAACGAGATCGCGTTCGTAGTGCCGTCGCTGTCGGACGACGACCGGAACGACTCCGTCCGGTCGGACGTCGACGGCGGCTGCGTGTCCACCAGGTATTTACTGGTGTCAAAGTAACTATTGTGGCGACATCTCTACGCCACACAACACAACAGCCAATCAAACAACAACTGTCAATAATAGCGAAGAAATGACGCGCTCAGCCAATAGCAGCGAAGAGTCTAAATCCTTCGAGGCAACATCGTCTGTCGCGCGGTTCCCCAGGCATCACACCTAGCCTGGCGGAAGATCTTCCCTTTGGTGGCGGTCGAGCCGAATCATCGCTCCCGCTACATTATTATCATGCTTTGCTTTTTTTTAAAAGCAATACGAATTTATTGATAAAACCAAAAAATACAATTAAAAATTTAAAAGCGTCACATCGGGACAATGCGCCCAATATGCTAGCAGTATTTCCCCACCAAATTCCAAATTTTAGTTTAATAATGTATTTCCAGCCGGTCCTCAGACAAGTCCGGCTCGTGCTGGGACGTGTCGAGCTCCAGCCCGGCCGAGCGCAGCGTGTCCGAGAGCGAGCGCAGCGAGCGCGCGCGGGTCGCGCCCGCCAGCGCGCGGGCGCTCTCCTTGGAGCTGGACAAGCAGCCGCAGGGGCTCACTGGTAACAATTGATTTATTCTAATTTTAAAAAGATTTTTTACTATGAAAGTTAAATTAAGAAATAATTTTCTCATTTCGTTAGAGTACATTTAAAGTTAAATCATAAAATTATATATAAATAAAAATATAACAGGTGCTTTCTCACATAACAAACCCATTGTTCTGAATTCTATGTTTACGTAGTTAATGTTTCTGCTGTAGGTAGCGGACGACGGAACAGAGATTTCACTACGAAAATCCTCGTCATATGGCTTGAAGACATCGAGGATCATCTCAATATGCCTATTGGTAAGTAAAATTTACCTTTTTTAAATATTTGACCTACATATAGCTCAAGTCATTGTTTGTAAAAACTATTTGCTTCATATAAAAGCCTTTTTTTTATTCAAGAGGGCAAGCAATAAAAAATATGTGCGTTGGTTGAGTCAATGACCTTGCGTATCAACGCGACGTCGTGGATTCAAAAGTAAGACCGTAAATTCTAAAAAAGTGGATTTTTTCTTCCACAATTTATTCTTTCAGTTCATCATTAGAAAGACTTGCGGAATAGATTAATTTACACAAGCACTTTTGCTAACCCCACTATCTGTCACTGCGAATACATGACGCTATATTAAATTAGTTTCTTTATTTAAAAATAATTTGAATCGGCCGCCCCGCCAGACGAGCTCCTGCGGCACTGCGACACGGGCGTGCCGTGGCGCCGCGAGGAGGTGCTGGTGGTGTGCCTCAGCGCCAGCGCGGCCGGCCTGGTGCGCGCGCGCGTCAGCGCCGCGGGCGGGCGCGTGCGGCGCGGCGCGCTGCCCGACGACGCGCTGCTGGCGCCCGCGCTGCTGCCCGGCTGCCTCATCCGCGCCGCCATCGACGCGGCCCGCCGCGACACGCTCAATACCGACCTGTGAGTGAACCACATGCACCACGCCTGTCTCCCGTTGACGTACAGAGTCTCTCACGCTTCCTCCACACTCATTGCTCTTTTCATGCATATTCGACGATTACGGGTACTCCTAACATCTCCCTTTTTTAAAGACTGAAACAGCGATAGTTTATAGTGCGACTAAGACGTCGTCGCGCGTGTCATGCTTGTCTAGCTGAAATAGAAAATATGGACGATGGTCTGGTATCAACTAGTGGGCAGATTACGCGTTGATAGTACCCGCACTGCTGCCTGACTGTCCGATAAAAACGGCCATTGATGCTGCGAGGAGGGACTGTATATATATATATATATATATATATATATATATATATATATATATATATATATATATATATATATATAGATATATACTGGCCTGTGAGTCGTATGGATTTTAAGAAAAAAGCTGACTTTTTTTATATACAGCGTCAATGCTATTAAGTGACTCAAACCCGAGAAACCTGCGAGAAACATACAAAAAAGACGATCTTGCATAAAAATAGGTATGTAGCGAAAAAAGTATATGGGGGTTGTGACAATTGGAAATATGTAAAGCCTAAGCCTCAGGGCAGAAGATGTAATTTTCATGTTATTTATTCTTTGTTGACACATTTACAATTTGTAAATTACAATAGGCCGACTTTATGTTAATGAAATTATTTAACAGTCTGCCATTGGGTTCAACAGAGAATGTTATGTTAATCTCAGAACTACAAAAATAATTAAATTTATTTTTTCTCACAACAGATACCAGCCCCCGCACGTGCGCCGGCGCCACCTCATCCAGGAGTTGGCGCAGAACTTCAGGCGAGACCTCAGCGAACCTGAACTCTTGGAGTCTCTCTTCCGAACGCCTGTCTAACAACTATTATTAATTATAATCTTACTAGGTTGTAGTAAATGGGATATTTTTCTTCTCAATGTATTAGTTTATTTATTGTTTGACGGTTGACTAAAAGAGATTGTTTCAAGTGAAATAGATTAATTTTCAAAACGGGATACAAGTTATCGCTTATTGACGTTAACATAACTTAAGTATCATTATATTAACGAACGCTTCCAAAGCGCAGTGCTAAGTTAGATTTGAATAATTTTTGTAAGTAACTGTGCAATAAAATATTAAAAACTACTACAGGGGCAATGTAAGAGGGACAGTGAGGAAGATTTGAAAGTGGGGAATGAATTCGTTATTGACAGTGGCATCTTCTGTAACTCTTCTTTCGTTATTCAAGAAACCTCCAAATAAGTAAATATTCGTTTGGACTGTCAACAATATATACTCTCACATACATAACATACATACATAAATCACGCCTCTTTCCCGGAGGGGTAGGCAGAGATACTCACCTCGAATATTATAAAAATAATCAGCGAAAGGAAAGGTTACTATCGGTAGCTTAAAATTTAATAATGACTGCATAATGATACATAATGCAATAAAATAGATCATGAACTCGTCGTAAATAGAATTAATACTTTCGGTAGTCCTATCGCTATTTCCATTATCGTGATGTATCGATATACTATGTACAACATCAAAAATATATGTGGCAGGAGCGGTTTTATTGCGGTTTTATTATTTGAAAATTCTGGTGTTGCTAGCAATAAAGGGGGTTTAGTTCGACCTTTAACAAGATTCACTTTAATCTTATGAAGAATGTTTTTGATGTTATTATTTTTATGACTCTAACAATGAGAAATGTCTTATATCAATAGTAGGGAAGTATTAAGGATTTGTTTTAGTAAAATAAAACAAAGCAAATTATTTATAAAATTTTATTGATTATTATTTTAAGACTGATTGTTTGTGCTTACGTAAAATGTTATCATTCCCTAATAATGTATTAAAATATATTTATATAATTTGCTAATTGTACATTTAGTATAATATATTCGTTATAAATAAATTTTAATGAATGATGTTTTCAATTTTATTTCTCGTAGAATAATAATCTTTCTGATACTGATATAAAATTAAATTGCGTGTACGATCATGATACTGCCGAACGGATTTCAAAAAAACGTTACATTTATGGCTCTTACATCAGAAAACGACAGAAAGGCTAAATGTTACACTTGATGGAGCCGCGGGCGGCAGCTACTTATTGCTGTATATTTTTTGCTACATACTATTATTCTAGATAAAAAAAATTCTTCGTCTTTTGATTATCTGCCTTAATATCTACTGTGTATACGTACCTATATGGTTACGATACTTTTTAAAAGACAATCAAACCTATTTCACTTAAAAGTCAATACCATTCCAAATTTGAAATCGTTGACACTTGACACATTTCCTTCCGAACCATTCGAAAAATGACGACATAAAAAAATTCCAATAAAAACGTTTTGTCACTAGTGTTTTTGTACGCATTATATTTACATTTTGTATCTTTCTGTTTGTGTGTTTGTATTGAAGTGGTTGGTTGGTTAAATTTATGTATGGTATGTTGATCAGCCGAGTTCCTGACGAGGGGGCGGGGGAGGGGAGAGGGCCGAGGGAAGATAATTCGCACGAATATGAAACTGCGACTGAACTATTTGAAATTATAGCTAAGAACCATGCCTTTAGTGCCGACAGTAAGTATTGTCTGGTTTGACTCTGATAAATTTGAATCCCAATTCTATCATTAAGGTCTTGTTGACTTTGACTTTGTGACCACTTTAATGATGAACTTGAGGTTCAGATAAAGTGACAGGTTAAATCCTACTAATATAAATGCGAAAGTTTGTGAGTACGAGTATGTCAGGATGTCAGTATGGATGTTTGTTACTCTTTCATGCAAAAACTACTGAACCGAATACGATATAATTTGGTATGTAGGTAGCTGAAGATCCAGAATAACATATACATATACTTTTTATCCCGGAGTCCCCGCGGGAATGATTCCACGCGGACGAAGTTGCGGGCAGCTTCTTGTATTATAAAAATCTCTGTCCTAATTTTAGTCCAAGGCCTTCACTCTTCGATGATTATTAAATCAATAATTTTTTTGTGTTATTTTTACTTTTTTGCAGATGATCAACTCACAAAAAGCGATCTAGTGCTTCTGTACAAAAATTTTGATCTAGGATCTAGGCTGATGTCGGGTAATAGCGAACTCAAGTCGACCACTCGCTCAAACCAGCGGGTGGAAACCGTAGTCCACTCGGCGGACGATTTCGACTCCGACACGTCAGAGGCGGATGACGTCATCAGCACTCACGACCTCCCTCCGACAGACATATTCCTCATCAACAACGAGAGATTGGACCTCTTAAACAAACCGCCCTCTTTAGAGAACACGCTGTGCCACAAATTCGGTGATTTAGAAATCAAAATGTCAAACCTCGGAACAGACATTCTATTCAAATCTAGAACAGTCAAAAAACAATTGGATAGCTTGAAACTGATCTCCAGTTCCAATGATCTGAGTGGCTCGATACTCCCTGCCTCGTTACTGGATTATATCTGTTGCAAGCGTTTAGAAGACAACTACACTTTTAATATGGAAAACATTATTAGACATGTGAAACATACGATCGATCAGCTTAAGCGAATCAGCAACGGGGATTATTTAACGGAGAAAGCGAAAGAAAAGTGGAGGGAAGTCGCCGAAGAGAAGTACAGTGCTGACTCGAATAAAAAAATATTAGCAGCTTCCACCAGTATACCTTTACACGTGGAGCGAAAGCAAACAGGAGGAACCATTACCTGGGACGACATAGTGCACTCTGAAATGGATATAAGATCGCTCTCAAAGATAATAGAGAAAAAGATTTTCTTAGAAGTGCCAAAACTCATTTGTGGGTCTTATCGATTGTTCAGTAAACAGTGTGCTGACAATTTGGTTATCAGTTGTACTAAAAAAGAGAAAAAAGCTACTGCGAGAGACACTAGAGTAGACGTGGTGCTGAAACTGAAGAGGTCGACGTCGGGACACGTCGTGAGCAATATCAATTCGATCATGATCGTGCAGCCACCGCCCAGTCTAACTCACGGTGAGTTGTTGTCATTGAATGTGTAAATAAATAATCATAACTGTTGCTGATTATGTTAAAAGTATTAAGGATTTATGTTAAGGTAAGTTTTGCTTTTCAGGTTCCATCATAGCGCTCCCCATTACAGAAAGTAAAGTTATCAATTTGTCCGATCAAAAAATTATAGAGTTGAACGATGATACCGACGAAACAGGTACCCAAAACACAGACAGCGACGCAGTTAAAGAATATGAAGAATTAGTTTCCTCTAATAAAAATCCTCTCAGTGAGGTCGAATGCAATCAAGAAAAAAGCGATACGAGTATTCCGCTCGGAGATGTATACAATACGAGATGTGGAACTTATAATCATTATCAGGAAGCTGCCTTCTTAACTAGTCCGGATGCACTGTCTTTATCTATGCAAAAACTTGACATACAAAGCTCTCTGCCTGAAGAGACTGCAGAAGATGTACAGGAATACTCAGTTTCTGTTAAAAAATCCCCAACCAGAATCCGAATAAAGTCGCCTTACGAGAACAAGTCTCATTTGATTGATGAGAAAAAGAGGAAAAAGCTGTTAGAGATTCGAGACAGGAGGGAGAAGAAGAAAATTGCCATGAGCGAGTCCTGCAAGATAATGAAACACAGGCACGCGAGGGGGACGCTGACTCCGCAAGCTTCTAGCTCTGTAACCCAACTGTCAATTACCAACAAATCGTTTTACAACTCTATTTATGGTCAAACTGCTTCTATCGAAAACAAACCAAAGACTAGAGTTCGGAGAAATAGAAAAGATGAAGGTTTAGATATGTCTGAAGAACAATCACAAGAACAAACAAAGGAGACAGAACCGCAAATGCACATTGCAGGCGAAAAGAGTAAGAAGTATATAAACAAGACTTACTATTTAGACGATGCGGAGACGGAAATGATGTATATGCTGATGAAGGGGGACGGCAGGCTGTCGGCGTCTACTTCATCGGGGATGATGGCTGAGTTGGCTACGAATTTGACACTTCTTTCTCAACAGTTCGCACCGTCTGTAGCCGATTTTAAAGACATGAACACCAATGAAACACCAGAAGTTACTTGTCCTGCAGACAACGACAAGTAAGCTTTTCGTTTCTGATTAATGAAAAGTCGATTCACTCGAGAATATAAATAAAGTTTAAAATACTGATTTCGACTACTTTTACAAACCTTTTATGTGCCTAATCATAAATAGTGTAAGGAAATATTTTTTTCATTAGAAAAGTATATTCAGTATCTTTTATGAGTTACAAAATATTTGCGTTTCTAGAAGTGGGTCCAAGTCTTTTTATAATATCCATTTTTATTTCAGCATTGATAAACCACTTACATCAATATCATGCCATGGAGATGGAGTCATAGAAAATATAATAAAGAAGAGAAGTAATCACAACATAGTGCCTTCTAATAGTCCCACACGAATCTCCAATGAGAAACAGCACTGCTCCGACGTGTCTACTGTAGAATGTAAGAAAAGTATCGAGAAGCTATACGATTTGCTAAAAAAGATCGGAAAAGTTGACAACTCGCAAAAAAATATGTCAAAAACGGGCAGTCCTACCGGCATTACTACCGATCTCACGACTTTCCGCGAGAGTTCAGATATCCAAGGCAGTGACAGCGGCACGAGTCTGAAGCATCACCTCACATCACCTGAGACGAGCGATTTCAGTTTCAACAAAACACATAATGCGACTACTTCGTACGACGCCATGCCGAAAATGCACCACAGATCGACTGGAGAGGAGACGGTGGTCCCCAAGGTCATCATCAGCACCAAGTGCCAGACGGCGAAACCTGAAGATAAACGCAAAAAAGATCATAAGAAGGTTTGCTTTGTCGCGCCGAAAGTAATCCCTGATAATCCTTTGAAGGCGATTTCTCAGCTGTTGCATGAATTTGATAATGCGCAGAAGAACCGTCATAAATTGTGTGAAGAACGACCGGTGAGACCGGCTAGGAAGTTTGAGAGCAACGCAGGTGGCGGTGACCGCGGTATGCGAACGAGTCCTATAAAAGGTCGATCAAGACTGGACCAGCATTTAAAAGCAGCTGATTCGGTGGCGCCGAGAAATGTGGTTCATCCCAGAGATAGAAGACCGCCCGCGCCTGCGGAGCCACCGCGACCGCCGCTCTACGACAGGGCAGCGAAAAAGAAAATGGCGGAGATAATAGACGAGGCGAAAGAGGCAAGAGGAGAAGCAGTGCGCGGTCCCTCTAAGAACTCAAGGCTGAACACACTGGCGCAGCCGAAGAAAACGTACGTGCAGGTACGAATACCTTATATTCATTATTAGAATTCATTAATGAATATAAATTATTATTCAGAATAATTTATATTCATTATTACCCTAGGAATATAGGAGGGAAATTCTTATTTCCATCCTCTCTTATTGAAGTAAATCCTTGCCTTCACTCTTAACTGTTGGATTTTAAATCAAAACTCAGGGTCCTTTAAAGACTGCCCAGTTGCCAGGTTGCGTGTCTGACAGCTTCCATACAGAAGAGTTTGTTTACTTTGAAGATTTCTACCCCTCTTTAAACATGGCTTATATTTGGTTAAAAGAATAAGATTCTGTGTGGACATCCTGTTTTGTCAGATTTTATACCACGAGTAACACACTTTATTTTATTTTATCTTAGGCTCACATGGAGGAATTTCAGAGCAAGTACGGTAGGAACATGATGTCGAACCGTCTGCAGCGTCTAGCCGCAACCGTGCCGCCGCCCGCTGAGAAGCAGACATCGTACCTAGCCCGGACGAAGCAGAAGCGAGCCGGCTCCGAAGCTGCTTCGACCGCGTCCGTCAAACCGACCCCGGGACCCACTATAGGTGTGTAAAGGTGAATTTGCTTTTTCTTTTATAATTCAATGCAAAAATGAAATCCTAAAATCAAAGTTTATCTGATTTGACATCGCCAGAGGTATACGAGTGATTTTTTTATTGTCATAGACATTTTATTATTTTCTTAAATTTGTTTTAGCAGATGTTGGAGGTAACGGGCGGCGCTCGACGAGCAGTAGCCCCGCCAGCAAGCGCGGCGAGCGGCGCGCTCCCGACCCAGCCAAGCGACCGTACACCGCCGACATGCCAGAGACTATGTAACTAAAGCACCATTAGTTAGATTTTACTTTTTAAGTCATAGTACTATTAAATACATACATATAATCACGTCTATATCACTTGCGGGGTAGACAGAGCCAACACTCTTGAAAAGACTGATAGGCCACGTTCAGCTATTTGGCTTTAAGAAAGAATTGAGATTCAAATAGTTACAGGGTGCTAGCCCCATCGCCTTAAAGAAGAATCCAAAGTTTATAAGCCTATCCCTTAGTCGCCTTTTACGACATCCATGGAAAAGAGATGGATTGGTCCAATTTGTACATTATTCTACTACCACATTTATAAGTTGCATCGGCATCGACTGCGCAGAGTAGCACAATGTACTGTCGAATCAAACGGAATGATAACTCAATTAAATAACAACCCTATTACAAGAACCTAAAACATAAAATCCAAAAACAATATGTTTCATGCTGTCTCGTTCATAATAGCGGACAGTTCAATTCGCGGGTTTAAATGGCGCGGTCAGATTGGCTGATAGGCTCAAATATTTTGACTTCAGCGCAGGTGTTTCGGTGTAACTTACAAAAATGGTTAGCAAAATCAAAATCACTTATTTCGGTTACGACAGAGACTTACTGCCATGACCAAGTCACAATGCCTTGCAAATTAATAATTGTTACATGTACAATGTAACAGAAAGGTGCCTTTTACAATGCGTCTTCATGATGCATTCCGAGATTATATTTAGACATTTATTAATTCTGCAGCAAAGAGAAAATGGTTGCAGTCGAGTCTTACGTGAAAAACCACTACGGTCGCACCGGCGTGCAGAGCCCGGGCGAGCAGCGGGTGCCAAAGAAGTCGCGAGTGCCGCTTTTACCCAAAGACATTGATCTTGGTAAGCGTTTTGTAATCCTTTGACAAAATATAGAAGGCAGATACTCGTTTTTTTTTGTACGAAAGTAGTTTTCATTTAATATTTCAAATTGGAATTTATACAGGCTCCAGCTTGTCCTCATGGACATAATTTTTAACATCTTGTTCATTAATCTTATTACTGCGATAGGTTCAAAATTTTCTAAAGTTTTGTAATTTCATCAGCACGAAAATTTGCAATGATTATTTATTTCAGCTTCAATGACGTCGAGTCCATCCAACGAGGAATCCACAGCGATAGGCAGCGAGCTTCACAATATCATCGACACAATGATCAAAACCACAGCCCCGGCTCTGAGCGCCCTCTCCGAAGGCCTGGAGAACACAGATGAGGTGTACGTCGAAGAAGATTTGTCAAAACAAAATGATCGCTTATTGCCCTTCGATTCTGAACTTAGTATCTTCAAAGACAATATCCATACAGCTGTTGAAGACTTCGAAGGTAGAAATGACAACGAACACTCAGAAAGTGCTGTAGATATTAAAATAAAACAGGAATTACGAAATCACAATTCGTCTACAGAATTACAAAGATTGGAAAATGCGTTATACCGCCAAATGTCGATTGGCAATTTCCAGAAACGATTGCGCATTAAAAATTTGACAATAACTCCCAAACAGTCGATGCAGCATATGATGGTGGTGCAGTCGGGTGATGTGGGCTCCGTGGTGCTGAAAACCTCTATGTCGCAAGACTTCGAATTGAAAAACTGTTCGTTTACAAATAAAATGACAGAGCTGCAAAATGCTATCCCGATATTGACTAGACCTAAAGTGGACTGGCGCTGTTCTCCCGTGCCAATGCAAATTTCGACCATCGGTTACGCATTTCCAAAATATAATTCTTCTAGAACATGCCAAAAACTTGAAATGACGTCTTTGACAGATGAACATAAAAAAGAAGAACTAAGGAAAACGGACGAAAACGTTAATATTACGGCGAATAGATCTCGATTGACAAAAGACTACACCTGTCAAACTTTTAAAGGACAATTATCGAATGACGCTTTAGAACATCTTCCTCCTAACAGTGAAACCCGGGGAACTTCTTGTGACGATGACACATCTTGCTCCATTAATGCTGTAGTCCCAGATTCAAAAAATAATACAAAGAGTGACGAAAAGGAACTTGAAAATTTAAAAGACAAAGAAAATTATGATACTTTATCCGCCAAGAAAGGAAACGAAATTTTGAATACAGATCAACCTAGTGCAGATAATATCGAATACTCCACCTCCTTAGACATGCTGGTTGGATTATTAAACGAAATTCAGAAAATTACCCAGACTCAAGTCTTGAATCTTTCCGAAAGTAAGCATTGTTTACAATTGGAGACCATTTTAAACAATGCTGCCAATTTAGAAAATTGTGCAAAATGCTGTCCTGAGGAATTGGTTACAATCAGCGGTGTGGACAACGGCAAACCGATGGTTGATTCTAGTCCTAGCAGTTATTCTTTCTACATCACGAACAGTGATGAGCGTGATTTGAAAGGGCATCAAACTGAAGTAGCTGAGGTATGCACTAATGTTTCGATTAAGGAACAGCCAACGTACGTTGATAAAGAAATATCCGCTGATGTACCTGGGAAACAATACCGTAATTCTTTTACCGATGTCCCGCCTAATTTCTTCTCTTTCCCAATCACTATAACAACAGGCACGAGTATAACTAATTCAGTGATGGGCGTGCTGAGTGAATCTTCCACTCAGTCCATGTTTTCGTGTAAAGATATTTTATACTCCGACATTGGTTCACGTTCTCAAAACAAAATCATAGAGTTAATTGATAATACTGGCCAAGATGAAACTCCCGTAATAACTACTGAAAAAATAACCGAGGTAATTAAAAATATTGATGAAGCGCCTAAATTTAAAACGTCAAATTTAGAACGTGTCATAGAAGAGAAGGTTGGTGCGGTGAAAATTGTAAAAAAATGTAAACGTTTGACAACGAATGGTTTTTGTGTGAACGAGGAGTTTGATCCGTGTCTGAAGATGAAGCGCGACATCCTGGTGACGGTGTACTCAGTCCTGGTTCTGACGGTGTTCGCGGCGCTGTCCTTCCCCGACATGTTGTATCGGGCGTGATCTTGCGAACATGAGAGTTGTTTACTTTGTATGTCTTTTTCGGTTATTTATTATGAAATATACAAGTTTTATACAATCTGTTTACTTATCTCGTTTAAATTTGGTAGTTACATAATAACACTTTAGTCAATGTTATGTAGTTGTTTGTTGTCTCTTCCAATTGGTTCGTTTTGATTTTACTAAACTTTTTTTTTATAAAGTTTTATAAAATCTTCATAAACAAATATCATAGAATGGACGAAATACAGTTTAATTTCAAACAAAATTAGGTACGACATGACGTAAATAAGTTTATTAGGTGACTGCGCCAAGCGGTCGGGAACCACAAGGTATTCTAGAATATACCAAATCCTAAAATAACGATGAAAATATGGATCATTTAACTTGTCCTCGGCTGCGCAAAAAAAGTGACAATGATCGCACGCGCAGCGCCGAACACCTGGCTGCGCAGATGCTTTGCTTGACAGATAATTGTTATGTTGACCACGAATTACAATTATTTGAGTGATGTGCCGATGAACTTTTAATTCACCTGGATTTATAAAGATACTGAACTTTCCATCTTTGTTCTTTATGACATAAGATTCGACAAGGAAATAAGTACTTTCACTTATTGGAATATCCTTAACTCAAGCTGTATTTAGTTCCCCCGTAATGTAATAAGCTGATCATAGATTACTGGAAGTCGTCGGAATAAGACTACTGTCAGCACTTGTCCTTCGGAGATTAATTGGTCAAATAACATTTCTTACGTTTATTATGAAAAACAAAAACATACGTCATACTTTTTTATATTCAGGTGCTTATCATTTAAGCTTGTTACGTATGGGTTAAATGGGTTTAATCAGATATGATCCATAGATGTAATAAATGTGATATTATGTAATATCTAGTGGTTTGTCTGTCAAAAGTTAATAAGTTTATTTATAGTATAAAAATGTTAATATACGAATTTTTTTTTATTTTTTATTCATAAGTTTGAGCGGTTCAATTTACGTTTAGTTATGAAAAATATTTAGACTTACCTTCAAGTTTATATAGGTTCTTGATCTATAATATCATCTACATTACAAAATATTTGTTTGTTTAGTAATATGTTTTTTTAAAATCTTGTTTAGATAAACATTTTCCCATGAAGCTGTCAGAATCACACAATTGATAAAAACTTGGGATATAAGATGTTAAAAACAAATAACGATAAAATAACATAACGATAACATCTGTGCGTACAAACAGACACACGACCCCGCATTATAGTAGTGTGATACGCGGAGCCCATTCAAAATGCGCACGTGGTCTGACAGGCGTTGAATGAAGCCAGTCGGGTGAGACAAGTCTAGTGGAACACACGGCGTCATGGCACAAGACAATTTATCCGCACTTCTCGTCAAACCCAAGGATTTGAGATTAGTAAGTCAATATTTACTTCTATTGTTTTTTTAACACTTTTGTAGAATATTATTAATGCTTTTAGGAATCTGATTTTAAATTTTTAAGTGTAAATAGAAATTTTTAGAGTCATTTTAAACTATAGATTTTGTTTTATGTTAGTAACTGGTTCAGTCATTCTATTGAACTTGGAAATAAATGAATAGTTTTCATTAGCTCAAGATGCTGTTCGTTTTATCGATCGTATGCCAACAAGTTTCTTGTAGACTTACAGGCTTCATAGTTTAATTCGTAGGAAAAGTAAAGATAACACTACTTATGTGCGTGGAATTGTATGCTACTTTCTTACTATTGAGAAAGCACTATCTGATGCATTTTTTTTACAAAAAAAAATGTATATTTTTAAAACTACCTACTAGATTGCCGAATAAGTTCAACAAACTGATTTTATTTACAAAGAAATCGAAAGTGGAAAAAGTACCCCACAACTTTACTGTTTTGTTATATGTATTGATATTAGAAAAATGCTGCAGTGCAGTTTGTTACCGCTTCTTCTGCATTGACGCCTTGAAGAATTTATTTGTGTGTGAAACTAAAAGATTTGACAATTATTAAGCGAAATGAAGTATCCTATAATAATGAATAAATTTTTTTAATTTTAATCTATTGATGCTATACATGTATGTGTATGTAACACATACATATAATCAGGTTATATCCACTTACAGGGTTGACAGATTCTACAGTCGTAAAAAGACCGAAAGGCTTGGCGATGCTATAAAGATTATTTATTTATTGATACTTGTAACAATTTTATTTACAGGTGCAGACTCCAATACCCGAAATACAGGATGACGGTGTGTATTTAATATAGTACCTTCTTGGTTCATTAGGTACTAGCTGATACTAGTTTTTCGCGATACCTGAGGAGACTACAATTATCCAGACCTATAAAAGATATAATATACTATGGTATCCTATTCTCGTGCTAATATTCCCATGCCAATTTTATATAGCCAAATCAAAGTAGAAATTGTAGTATTATCTAAATCAAATACGTTTATGTAAACCGCATTCAACGAAGTAAATTTTCAACTGACCTTCGTTTTCCCTTATTTGATTTTGACGAAACAAGTTTTAATCCTCCTATTTCTCAATAAACTATTACGAAAAGCAGACTTTTAAAGCTTAGGAGGAGAAGATTAATAGAAATCAACAGAAAAAGAAACAATAATATTTTTTCCAAACTGTTAAGTAAGTAGGTATTTTAAAGTATTATGCATACTTTCAATGTCAAATCAATGTGGTAAAAAAGTAATAAACGTTTAGCAACAACGTTTTGTCGAGTACAAAAAATAAAATTTTCCGTGCAGTTATCTTATCATTTACAGAAATGAAATTTTTTTTTGTCGTGATAAATAAATTAATTCATAAAATTTTATTACATAATATTTACGTTATATACCAAGGAATAGTAATAAACTTAGATAACTACATACCTAATCTTTGAATAAGATAACTTTACACATCATAATACCTAATTAATCAACACATGTGTATGATTGTTTATGTACAGTTTACAAAAAAGACAGCTACCGCCTCGCTTAAAGGAGTCAAGCCAAATTAATAAACCTATTCCTTGATTGACTTTAACGATCTGCTCGTGAAGAGAAGCCGCTTCTGGTAAACAATCTTTTCACTCACACACAATCACGTCTATATCCCTTGCGGGGTAGACAGAGCCAACAGTCTTGTAAAGACTGATAGGCCACGTTCAGCTATTTGGCTTTAAGATAGAATTGAGATTCAAATAGTGACAGGTTGCTAGCCCATCGCCTAAAATAGGAATCCCAAGTTTATAAGCCTATCCCTTAGTCGCCTTTTACGACATCCGTAGGAAAGAGATGGAGTGGTCCTATTCTTTCTTGTAATGGTGCCGGGAACCACACGGTACAATCTTTTCTTTGTGACCAATCTCACATGGAAAGCAATATCTTAATTAACTAACTAACCAATTGAACTGTAGGGAATAAATAAATACAACTGACCAATTGAACTAGCGGGAACTGAGGAAACAATGTGACTAATTTAGCCGTGTAATTTCACGAGGATATGCCAAGAATGTGACCGTGACATTGGCCTAGCAACGACGGAGCGGCACGGAAATGGATCAAAATATATATATTAGGGTCCATTAAAACAGCACGACACGTTCTTTACTTAAGACGGGATAGACGTGGCCTTAAGATTGCTATAATTTTTTGCCCATCCCAGGGTTCTATCCATACTTAATATTAATTACAAAAATAAAATACAAAATGTACCTATAGTAGAACCGCCTAAATGAGTCCTCGCCCGCGGAGTACAGGGGCGCGGGGGTATGACGACGAAGGGGACCGAGAGAGGTGCGGGCGGCGGGCGCATTCTTGTAAAAACTCAGTTCGCTCGCTACGCGGTTAGCGATCACACGTGTTGACAGTTGCGGACGCCTTGTGAAAATTATACATGAGATTACATTCTCAAGATGAGTCGAAATATTTTCGGACATAGAATTAATAGTCAGTGCAAACAAATGGCGTTTAACGTATATGAATATTTTAGAAAAAAGAAACTCGACCCAAATTCTGATGAATATAAACAAGATATACCTTTAAATAAAACTGTAGCAGAAGTTACTGGACTATCAGAAAAGACTGTATCTAGAATTGTACAACAAGGGAAAGCATTAAATGACAACGAGAGATTTAAATCACCGAGAAAACCAAAACAGGTTCGTAGAAAAAGAGTGGAAATAGACGATTTCACAAAAGGAGTGGTAAGAAGAAAAGTCACTCAGTTTTACACAATTTTCAAAAAAATACCTACTCTGAAAACTTTGAACGCTGTACTTAGAGAAGAGAATATATTACACTGCGGCAGGGAATATTTAAGGCTATTATTACATGATCTAGGTTTTAAATTTAAGAAATGCGGATCTAAAAGGAAACTCCTTATCGAACAGCCAAATATCACATCGTGGAGGTGGAAATACCTAAATACTATTAAAAAATATCGTAGAGAAGGAAGACATATTTTATACCTTGACGAAACTTATGTAAACGCGTCTCATAACGTTTCAAAATGTTGGCAATCAAAGGATGAACTTGGCGTTCTATCTCATATTGGTAAAGGGGACCGTTTGATCATCGTACATTGTGGAGGTCAAATTGGATTTGTAGACGGAGCCCTTGTGATATTCAAATCCAAATGTAAAACAGGTGATTATCACGATTCTATGAATTTCGCAAATTTCAGTAAATGGATAAATGAAAAGCTCATGCCTAATATACCGCAAAATTCTGTCATAGTAATGGACAACGCAGCTTATCATTCGGTTCGAGAAGAGAAAAAGCCAACTATGGCTTCTACCAAGCCAACTATGCAAGAATGGCTACGACGACATAACGTGCCTTTTGATGAAAAACTTAGAAAGGATGACTTATATAAATTAATTAAAAGTAATTTCACAGAAGATATTTACAAAATTGACGAGGTATTGAAAAGAAACGGACACGAAGTATTGCGTTTGCCTCCATATCACCCAGACCTGAACCCAATTGAGTTGGTCTGGGGTGATATCAAAGGACAATTAGCACAAAAAAGTATCGACTCTAATTTGGACCAGAAAAAAGAAATATTAGAGAGATTATTTGCTGAATATCCCAAAGAGAAATGGGAGAATTGTGTTAAACACGTGATTAAAATCGAAGACGAATATTGCAAACATGATGGAGTCCTAGATGAAGTTGTTGATTTTATTATTAATGTGCAAGACGATTCTGATGATTCTGATGATGGCTGTTGTGAAAGTGAAGAATCAAGTTCCAGTGATAGTGATATTATGGACATAAGTGATTGATTTATAATTTTGATAAATTTTGCATAAATAAATATTACATACATAACTTTATTACCTTTTTTTTACCTACATATCATACCTATATATCATAAAATCACATTTTTATCGAATTGTTTTGTATGAAAAATAAAAATTTGAAAATAACAATAATCGAAAAATGCTTATGCTATTTAATTCATGTACGTGGTCTCGTTGATACCATGGAGTTATGGGATAACAAAAGGAACACGTTGTATAGTTTACAGTTGTTTCATTCAAATTTTGTATAGCCATTATTATTTTTTTAATAAAAATCTTCACCTGTTTGCCGCTAACCACTATGACGTCACATATCTCAAGAAATGTCCAGTAACATTTCGCCCCTTGTATTACACGCTACGCTCGACCGCCGCCCGCACCTCTTTCGTTCCCCTTCGTCGTCATACCCCCGCGCCCCTGTACTCCGCGGGCGAGGACTCATTTAGGCGGTTCTACTATACCAACTTAATTTCTGTATTTTGTGGTAATAGTAAACTCAGAAAGTAATGCACCAATTTTATTGACATTTAACAATAACATAGGGCTAGGAAAAGAGCCCTGTCAAGTCTAGCAAACCTACCAACAAATATTTAAACAGAAAATTTTATCACTCTAACGCTTTCATGAGATTTATAATGTCAATGAGTCCGTGACATTGCCACAAAAGATAGTTTGATGAACGATCGTTATCAGTAAGACGTAGACTTAGTATTTAGCTGAGGTGCCTGACATCATAACCTTGTGGACAGGTGAATGGAGGGTCTTTGATACAGAATCATGAGGTCAGTGACACGGCTGTAACAAGCAAAAGTGTTATTCAGAAGACCTATATATTAATACTAGCTGTGCCCGAGACTTCGTCCGCGTGGAATAGTTATTTTGGGCATCATTGATATCCTCAGGGATGAATAATTTTCCCCGTTTTTTTTTTAATTTTCCATTCTTCCTTCGCTCCTACCAGTTGCAGCGCGATATTATACAGCCTTAAGCCTTCCTCGATAAATGATCTATTCAACGCAAAAATATTTTTGCAATTTGAACCAGTAGTTCTTGAGATTAGCGCGTTCAAACAAACAAACAAACTCCTCAGCTTTATAATATTAGTATAGATAAGTCTTCACAACTCGTTCTCGATCGCATTCCCGATTACATAATTTTTCTTGAAAAGTTGGTCGCAAAATAACATTTAACTACCGTAAATAAGATTTGTCATTATTTTATTTAAACAGCTGAGAGTTCCCTGCTTCGCTTTCCACGAATTAGCCCGACAGTTCTTTTATCTATTTTATTACTTCCTTCAATTTACGCTTTATTATAATAACACAGGGTTTATTCAGAAACATGCTTAAAGATTCTAAGATCTTATTGCGTGCTATAAAGCTCATGAGCATCAGCAGTATGATTTATACAGAGTGTCTCGTAGTGGACATGTCGGAATTTGAATAAAAACTCAAACTCAAGAGACAATTTGAATCTAATATGGATTTTGAAAGCGTACAATACTAAATGTTGACATATCCTGTTGCTTCTTAATTTCATCAGGCGCATTCCAGAACACGAAGGTAGCAACTTGAATCTAAATGAGAATTTTTTAGCTGCTGGACTAAGGCCTCCCCAGAAATGGGGGGATTTAACGATACCCACCGGAAGGTAGTACTTAGATAAACATCCAAGACCAATCAGAGAAAGTTCGTTTCTCATCGTGCCTTGACCGGGATTCGAACCCGTCCCGGGTTCGTCTCCGGTGTCACAGACAAGCGTATTACCGCTGCGCCACAGAGGCCTAGGAAAAACGAAAACTAGGTATTTGAGAGTAGGTAGGTATTATCAGTCTATAATTTGCTCTACATTGCTGAAATATTTCATATATTTATATCTATTGCCGTGTGGTTCCCGGCACCGATACAAAAAAGAATAGGACCACTCCATCTCTTTCCCATGGATGTCGTAAAAGGCGACTAAGGGATAGGCTTAAAAACTTGGGTTTCTTCTTTTAGGCGATGGGCTAGCAACCTGTCACTATTCGAATCTCAATTCTATCATTAAGCCAAATAGCTGAACGTGGCCATTCAGTCTTTTCAAGACTGTTGGCTCTGTCAACCCCGCAAGGGATATAGACGTGACCATATGAATGTATGTATTTGTATCTATGTTTTTCAGAGGTGCTTCTTCGCATGGACTGTGTGGGTATCTGCGGCTCTGATGTGCACTACTGGCAGAGCGGGGTCTGCGGTCATTTCGTGCTGAAGGAGCCAATGATCATGGGCCACGAGGCTGCCGGGGTCGTCGCTAAGGTAACCAAGTTTATATTTTTAATAACTGTGCCCGCGACTTTGTCCGCATGGAATAGTTTTTTGGACATCATTGAAGCCCTCAAGGATGAATAATTTTCCCCGTTTTTTTCACATTTGCCATTATTTCTTCGCTCCTAATAGTTGCAGCGTGATGTTATATAGCCTAAAGCCTTCCTCGACAAATGGTCTATTCAACACAAAAATAATTTTTCAATTAGAGCCAGTAGTTCCTGAGATTAGTGCGTTCAAACAAACAAACTCTTCAGCTTTATAATATAAGTATAGATTAAGCTTTAAAAAGGTAAATTGGTATAATTGTATATCTTTCAATGATAATTCCTAGTGATAATTTCTTTTTTATATTCTTCCAATATTTTTTAGCTTGAAGTTCATGTTATATTGTGGGTACACGAATGTTTAGTTTAAGGTTTTAGATGTTTCCGTTTTATTTTGTCTCTACGTGTAAACTTCGTAAGGTTGTTTAATAATACGGTATTCAGGGTCCCTAATACTTCTTTATTTCTTAAATTTTAACACAACTTGGTGATATAGTTTCCGGCAATCAAGAGTTGCCTTTTAACGGCTCACTAAACGTGTATGCCGTGTGGTTCCCGGCACCAATACAAAAAAAAGAATTGGACCACTCTATTTCTTTCCCATGGATGTCGTAAAATGCGACTAAGGTACATATAGGCTTACAAACTTGGGATTCTTTTTTTAAGCGCTGGGCTAGTAACCTGTAACTGTTCTAATCTCAATTCTATCATTAAGCCAAATAGCTGAACGTGGCCTATCAGTCTTTTCAAGACTGTTGGCTCTGTCTAGTCCACAAGGGATATAGACGTGACCATATGTAAGAACCTACTAAGTACTTAAACAAACAAGGCTCGCCTGCGCGCCACACCGCCTTATGACGTAGAACCAACCAGTTATAAATGGTATGGCTCCACAGATTATATAATCTGTGGCCATGACCTTTCCACTTGTATTACGTTTGCAAAAAAGTAGGTAGTTTGCTATGTCAACTTGATAATATATGCACAAGAAACATACTTTTGCTGTTGTGATAACGGAGATGATGTTCTTGTTTTTGCTTAAATACTAACTCAAAATTATATTAAACGCGCACGTGACATACATACATATGGTCACGTCTATATCCCTTGCGGGGTGGACAGAGCCAACAGTCTAGAAAATACTAAATGGCCACGTTCAGCTATGTTGCTTAATGATAGAATTGAGATTCAAATAGTGACAGGTTGCTAGCCCATCGCCTAAAAGAGAATCCCAAGTTTGTAAGCCTATCCCTTAGTCGCCTTTTACGACATCCATGGGGAAGAGGTGGAGTGGTCCTATTCTTTTTTTGTATTGGTGCCAGGAACCACACGGCACTATTGGTAAGTACGTAACGCACACCACGCGCAAGTAACGCACCTTTATTTTATCTCGGAAGTTTAGAATCATGTTACAATGATCCGTGGTCACCGAAAACTGAAGGTTCAAGGTATAAATAGTATAACGCGAAAGTTATACATACATATACATAAAATCACGCCTCTTTCCCGGAGGGGTAGGCAGAGACTACCTCTTTCCACTTGCCACGATCTCTGCATATTTCCTTCGCTTCATCCACATTCATAACTCTCTTCATGCAAGCTCGGCGGTTTCGGGTACTTTTGACCTGACCTAAAGTTATCTGTTATTTTTCTTCATTAAAACGTCAGATACATTTATAAACTTATTGATATAACTGAGCAGAGTATAATAACAAAAGTGGAAATTCACTTAGAAACATAAACTTCAATTTGTAACATCTGTTGAACAAGTGCTATTCTTAGACAATAGCTGGTAATCGTCGCATGAATATAAATTGGATTCATCAATACACCCAACCGGCCGTACAAATTGCTTCACTACAGCAATAATGTAGGTAGGTACCATTACATTTACATGTGCTAAATCAAAATGTTTCAAGAGTTTTCAGAATACAGAATTGACAATAGGTGTTCGCAATACTTGCAATATTTTAATTACCTACCTATTCAATAAATTAAATATAATTTATATTTGTTTTAATTTTTTAGGGAAAGGCTTATATACTCGGGATTTTCTTTTAGGTTATGGGCTTGCAACCTAACAGCTGAACGTGGCCTATCAGTCTTTCAAGATCGCTGGCTGTCTCTACAAGGGATATAGACGTGATTATAAGAATGAATGAATAGAATTTACCTAATTCGCACACTTACGCTATACTTATTATAGTTCTTTTTTTAACTTGTTATAGCGAGCTGAATATAAATTCAACCCCCTTTTCTGTCTCATAATAAAATATATACTCTTACTTGCTTTCTCAACTGCCTATAAGTTGCCCCCACAGGAAGGGATGGAGAAGCTACTTTACTCTGTCGAGATAGTCAGAAATTCAACGGTCAAGTTAGAATAATAAAATCGACTAAACATGGAAGAATAAATAATATAACCTAACACCGCAAATGTATTGTACCTAGTGAGTTTTATCGTAGAGATGTCGCCACTGTACCCCCCAAAACCAGAGGTGTGATGTCTTGTTGTGCAATAAACATACATATATGTATATAATCACGTCTATATCCCTTGCGGGGTAGACAGAGCCAGCAGCCTTAAAGACTGATGGGCCACGTTCAGCTGTTTGGCTTAATGATAGAATTGAGATTCAAATAGTGACAGGTTGTTTGCCCATCGCCTAAAAAAGAATCTCAAGTTTGTAAGCTTATCCCTTAGTCGCCTTTTACGAAACAGGGACAGAATGCTAGCCCGTCGCCTAAAAAAAAATTCCACATTTAAAAGCATAGACTTTTATTTTGGATGTCGTAAAGGGCGACTAAGGACGATGGAGTGGTACTATTCGTATCCTATTGGTGCCCGGAAACACACGGCATGTGCAATATGTGTATATAAACGCATGTTTACTTCTGAGGCGGGTGCAACACGCAGAGATGAGTGAGATAAACGCATGTTTAGTAAATAGACATTTCGCTCTTGATCGCATCGCAACATCGTACCTAATTTGATAAACAAAATCAATTTACTTATCTTATTTGGTACAAAATTTCATAACATGTGGATTAGTTTATGAGGGCTATAAAGCAAAAAGCAAGGTGATACGCTATCAGTGATAACAGCGGATTGTTTTACATACGTGATCGACAGGAGGCTTGATATGCTAATAGCCTACCTCCTAGCTAGCCATTCACCGCGGCTTCACTTGCATTAAAACTATCAATAAAAGCAATTCATAATAAAATATGCATTCTCTCGTCCGGATTCTATAGTCAATTTCTAATTAGAAGTTTGGATTATTGTGAAGTTGACGTTATTGAAGTAAATGCTGCAGTGCAGTTTGTTACTGCTTGCTATTACTATTGCTTGCTGCACCTGCAAAATGGGGCAGGTGGTGCTAATAAATCATCTGAATTCACGCGGGCGGGTAAAAGCTTGTTGTTAGTAAGCTTCAGAAATAAGAACTGAAATCAATGTCCGGGGTGTAGTTAGATAACAAACTGTAGGAATATTATGTAGGCAAATACTTGACAACACAGTTAACATAAAAACAACAACGATAGAATGAAGGTCAAGCGATAACAGCCGTAGATAACCCATGCACTGTTATGTTAAATTGAAATAATAAACAACCTAAGAGGTTGCTGTCGTGTAGCGAAACAGGCAGATCAACAGATAATGCACGTGCAAATGGACAAGTAAGTAAATTTAAAGTCCCGAAGACTGACACGTCCGGCATTTTAAAAATCTTTTTGTGATGGAGGAAAACAAAGCGAAAAGGAAAACATGTTGCTTTACCGCGTAGGCTATGGGCTAGCAACCTGTTAATTTTAGAACATATAATCAAGTCCATATGCCTTGTGGGGTAGACAGAGCCTACAGTCTTGTAAAGACTGATAGGTCACGTTCACCTGTTTGTCTTAATGATAGAATTGAGATTCGTATAGTGACAGGTTGCTAGCACATCGCCCGAAAGAATACCAAGTTTATTAGCCTATCCCTTGGGCTTTAACGACATCCATGGTAAAGAGATGGAGTGGTCGTATTCTTTTTTATTGGTGCCAGGAACCAGACGGCTCTTGGAATTATTGTAGGTATTTGAATCTAAATTCATTAAAAAGCCGAACGTCTAAACGTGTCTTTCAGTTTTTTCGAGACCGTTGGCTCTGTCTCTTCCTTATGGAATTAACATTTAGTACAATGTTTCCCAATATCTTTATACGACATGCAAGTTTATCTAGTATTGAGCCTAATATAACAAAATGTAATGGGGATGTGAGAAAGTAACGAAAGAACGTGAACTTAGGCACTGGATTTACTTTTTACCAACACCAGTTACCACTGGTGTTGGTAAAAAGTAAATCACTCAAGCACTCAACCTCAAGCACTCTTACCAGAGTGCTTGAGGGAGAATAATAACTGAGAAACACAATGAGAACCTACGAGAAACGCCTACTTAATTTCCAGACAGGATCCAAGGTGAAGCACTTGAAGGTCGGTGACCGCGTAGCCATCGAGCCAGGCGTGCCGTGCCGTTACTGCGACTTCTGCAAGACCGGCCGCTACAACCTGTGTCCCGACATCGTGTTCTGCGCCACGCCGCCCGTGCACGGCAACCTCGTCCGCTACTACAAGCAGGCCGCCGACTTCTGTTACAAGTGAGTGTTATATTGACTAAAGCTTCTGCCGTGACTTCTGCGAGACCGGCCGCTACAACCTGTGTCCCGACATCGTGTTCTGCGCCACGCCGCCCGTGCACGGCAACCTCGTCCGCTACTACAAGCAGGCCGCCGACTTCTGTTACAAGTGAGTGTTATATTGACCAAAGCTTCTGCTGTGACTTCTGCGAGACCGGCCGCTACAACCTGTGTCCCGACATCGTGTTCTGCGCCACGCCGCCCGTGCACGGCAACCTCGTCCGCTACTACAAGCAGGCCGCCGACTTCTGTTACAAGTGAGTGTTATATTGACTAAAGCTTCTGCTGGGACTTCTGCAAGACTGGCCGCTACAACCTGTGTCCCGACATCGTGTTCTGCGACACGCCGCCCGTGCACGGCAACCTCGTCCGCTACTACAAGCAGGCCGCCGACTTCTGTTACAAGTGAGTGTTATATTGACCAAAGCTTCTGCTGTGACTTCTGCGAGACCGGCCGCTACAACCTGTGTCCCGACATCGTGTTCTGCGCCACGCCGCCCGTGCACGGCAACCTCGTCCGCTACTACAAGCAGGCCGCCGACTTCTGTTACAAGTGAGTGTTATATTGACTAAAGCTTCTGCTGGGACTTCTGCAAGACTGGCCGCTACAACCTGTGTCCCGACATCGTGTTCTGCGACACGCCGCCCGTGCACGGCAACCTCGTCCGCTACTACAAGCAGGCCGCCGACTTCTGTTACAAGTGAGTGTTATATTGACTAAAGCTTCTGCTGGGACTTTTGCGAGACCGGCCGCTACAACCTGTGTCCGGACATCGGGTTCTGCGACACGGCGCCCGCGCACGGCAATTTTACATTAATTAGAGCTTAAACATCTTTGAGTAAACATCGTTGGAGCTATTGTGTGCGGTCATAACACCTATTCTGGTGGCAAATCTTCTCTATGGTTGTCACCAATGTGAAGATTTCAAGCCTGAAATATCTCTCCCGCTCCATTCCAATTAAGTCCTTGCTGCCTTGACTGTAAGTGTGTACTAAGAAAAAATAATAGTAATTCTATGTTTCCTCTTCATCAGACTACCAGACCACGTGTCAATGGAGGAGGGCGCGATGTTAGAACCCCTGTCAGTGGGCGTGCACGCGTGCCGGCGCGCGGCGGTGAGCGCCGGGCACGCCGTGCTCGTGCTGGGCGCGGGGCCCATCGGGCTCATGATCATGTTGGCTGCTAAGGCCATGGGAGCCGCCAAGGTGCTTATTACAGGTGAGGATCTAGTATATAGGGATGTGTGGTTCTCAGCACGTAAGATTAGGACCACCCCATCTCTTTTCAGTGGATTTATTACAGGTGAGGATCTTATATATAGGGATGTGTGGTTCTCGGCACGCAAGATTACCACCCTCTCTCTCTTTACAGTGGATGACAACGTTTTAAGCCTTTACGGGGTAGAGCTGGCAATCTCGAAATTACTGCGGAAGGCCACGTTCAGCTATATGGTTTAGTGATTGAATTGAGATTCAAATAGTGACAGGTTGCTAGTTCATCACCTAAAAGAAGAATCTCAAGTTTTTAATAGCCCTCGATTGTCTTTTACAATCTGCACAAGAAGAGATGCAACTGGTACACACTATGTTTTTCTTCGCTTCTAGGCCAGCACAGCACGGAAGCTTATCATGCTTATGAAGTGCTGTCCACATTTAAATATTCCAGACGTGTTACAAACCCGGCTGGACTTCGCGAAGAAGATGGGAGCAGACGAGACGCTGCTGGTGAGCAAGGACTCCAACGAGGTGGAGCTGGTGAAGAAGGTGCACGAGCTGCTGGGCTGCCATCCTGACGTGTCCTTTGACGCCAGCGGGGTCGCCTCTACTGTCAGACTTAGTTTGCTCGTAAGTTCCCTGCCTACCCTCGCTGCTGGTGACCAGAGACTCCAACGAGGTGGAGCTGGTGTTTTGTGCTTAATTTCTCTCAATTTTCTATCACATAGTTCTGTGTTAAACTTTCTGTCGGTATTTTCTTCGTTATAAATGTACCTACATATGTTCTTTATATACATATACATAATTTAGCCATGCCAGCTGATGGTGACCTTTTAGTTTTGCAAAACTGTTGGCTCTGTCTAGTCCACATGTAATATAGACGTATATAGTCACGTATGTATGTAGATGTAGACAGAAAATACAGCAATCATCAAAATGTTTCATCTCATACATACATCCCAAGTTTAATAGCCTAAAATTAGACCTAAATGTTTCATCACCTAAATATAATTACCTATTGCAGGCCACAAAGTCGGGCGGCAAGGCCCTTCTGGTGGGTATGGGTAACCCAGAGATCACAGTGCCGCTGGCCGGCTCCGTCGCCAGGGAGGTCGACATCATGGGAATCTTCCGATATGTCAACGAGTGAGTACATTGTGTTGCCAACTGTCTCCGGTTATCAAGATCTTAAAAAGCGCTAGATTGCTTTGATTGATAATTTAGATGAAAAAGCTTTAGGCATTATACTTTGGTAAAGTTAGAGAAGGACATCCATTTTTGTTTCACTGTTTTGAAACTTAGTAGGAATTGATAGTGAAAATTTGGTTATGACCTTTTTTATGCTTATTCCACTTATAATACATTTAATTAACTTAAATCTGCCTGAAATCTTGATCTTTTAAAAAGGTGCCAGATTACTAATATTGGCGCTAAAAATTCGAATTTTAGGTCCATGTTAATTTTACGGCTTTAAGCTATTTGCAATTTTATTGGGCGAATATTATTATATATATTATTATATATCTGTCTTGTGTATATATATATATATATTAACACACAAGACAGATTATATACAATGAGGAGTTTCAAACTTAGCTTATTTATAACTTTGACGATGACATGACAGATGATTAAAATTCCAGATACCCGATCGCATTATCAATGGTGGCAACCGGTCAGGTGAACATCAAGCCGCTGGTGACGCACCACTTCGACATGGAGCAGACGCTGCAGGCCTACGAGACGGCGCGCCGCGGCGACGGCATCAAGGTCATGATACATGTGCAGCCGAGAGACGCCAATAATCCGGTTAAATTTTAGATGTACTTACTATAGAATTGAATTGTAAGACTAGGTACCCTCTTTAGATTGCTAGCGTAATGTTTGAAATGTAAACTTGATACGGTAAGGAAACTTGATCCTGATGGACTTATGTTCGAAATTCGTTCAAGTAAAAAATTTTTTTTTTATTTAAACATGAAAAGAATTGGTTTGACAGAATGGTAACGTTCGAAACTTAAAAATATATTTGTTTGGGAACATAAATGAATCCGACATTTTTATACAGATTATTTATAAGGAGCCACCGAGGAGAATGTAAAAAAAATTATAAAAAAAACTGCTTGGAGACTAATATAGAAAAGGATTAACATATGGGTCAGTTTTGGAAGGGTTTCTGTGAGTCTTAATGTTCTTTGAATTTAACATTTTGTCATGATTGCGCTAGTAATCTTCTGTACTTGAATATTTATGTATTGAAATAGATTGCAATATGAATGTGTAAATAAAATACCTAGTAGGTAACGATAAGTGCAACAAAATTATAAGTTATCGGATATTTCATTGTTTAACAGGGTTTATCGTTTATATTTGAAATGTTAATTTAGATACAAAACTAAATTGTAAATAAAATGTATGAAATAAAATTATTGTTAACTGTGAACCAGCTTTTATTTAGATTTATGTTTTTGGTTATTAGGTTTACAGAGGCATATCAAAATACACATTTACTTAATTATCATATCAAAACTGTGCGCATACGACCATCGGACTGACAAGCGACACTAGTGGGACTACTAGTCCAAAATCTCACTTGTTCCACCATACGGCTAGCGGGTTAGACCGTCGACTTCACTCGGCCAAGAACTAGTTATCTATTTGTGAATGGAGAAATCAAATTGAGAAATACCCGAGCTCCCAAAGAAGGCTATATTGCAACTTGGAAAATTAACAAACGCAAGGTCAAACGCTTGGAGCAGCCGGAGTCGACCGTAGGACGAATTGCTTCTCACACGGACAGCTCTACGTCGCTTGCTCGCGGGTCACCAGCTGTGACAGTTTATTTGTGATGTCTCCAATGGACAGGACAGCAAGAGATACTTTAACTTTCCATTATTATAATTTCCTTTTTTTGGTCTTTAGAATTTATTCGTTTTTTAACAGCTGCGCCCCCGGGATTTTGCTTTAGTAGGAAAAGTAAACTATGTTCTATTCCAGGCATTATTCTTCCCGTGTACGTAGGTTTCATCTAAATCCATCCAGCAGAATTTGCGTGATTGAAAAGCATCCTCAAACACGCACTCACGTAGGTACATCTATATTTTTGTTTGCATAATATTAGTTTATGTCAATGCAAGGCTCTTTATCTAAGCAATATTTTTATGGAAGCGAAAGTAACGCAGGCGAAGCTGCAGGCAAAAGCTAGTCGCAAATATAAATAAGAGTTTATGCCATAAGGGCTACCATCCTATGCACCGCGATATTTGTTTGAAGGAAAGTGCGGATTTCCTCCAGGCAAAACCTACATACCCATATTTTATGGGATTTATGAGTATATTTTCGTCACGTTAATTTGAAACGTATCTACTTATCATGTGAAATAAGCATATTTCCATTGTTTACAAGTAGGTACTTATCTACACTTATACAAAAAAAGAAAAATTGTTTGTACGTAACGGACAAACAATGCGTTAGCAATTTAGTATATTTGTAAGCTTCCTATTCACACTTCATCTTCAACCAATCTTCGAATATCGCATTATTTGGTATACTTACACGCACATAATAAAAAGAAAATAGAATTTTCATATTAGACTTCAGTAGATATTAAAAAATATTTTATACCTGAGCAAAGCCGCGTTCAAAAGCCAGTACCTATTTAATAGCTTACATAATCGATAACATATGTTTATTTATATTTCATGTTTGTTCTCAGTAAATATAATATAATATTATTATTGTTATAAGATTGCAATCATGCTGGTTAAATAATAAGTAAGTAGTTACAATTCATTCCCGTGCAAGTAAGGAAGTGTGTTAGAATAAAATGGCGGAAAAAAATTATGCAGCTGTTCTCTACGGACCTATGGATCTGAGAGTTGTAAGTGGGATTGTAGCATTTTATATCATTATCAGTGTGTGTTTTATCTGTCCCATCCACTTCCACGACTACTTGGCGACCACGACCACTCTGTCAAGAGTGTATCGATGAAGAACATCACTCTATTTTCTTCTTCTTAAAAAAGTATTTTGGACGGAGTCTCCGCTCATCTGGCTCGCGGGTTCTTTCGTCTTCCTGTCGATTTAAGATAAACTGCTGGTAGATACTTCAATTATTTTCGGCTATTAAGCTCCCCGTTGAGGTCGAATGAATTCCAAGGGGGCGCTGCGGCAGAGTATATTAGGTATATCATAATAAATCGTTGAACATAAAGTATTAGAACCTTTGGCCAGACTGCAGTGATCCCAAAGCATCATTCCCTTACATCTTTTTAGGCTAGTTTCAAACTTTCGTAAAATCTATTTTCATTTTCCAATTGGGTAATTTAAAGTAAATTGGGAAATTTTTATTATCAGGTCTCGCAAAGACTGAAAGGCCACGTTCAGCTGTACGGCTCAATTAATTATGGAATTGAGATTAAAGTAATATTACTTATAATAATAATAAACTAGATACCTACAGTATGTAATTAAGTAATTTATAATTTCATATAATTTTTCGTACCTACTTCAACAGATCCTTAATGATACAACTATACATAGGATTTAATCATTGATGTTCCTAATATTTCGTGTTTCAGGTGGAGTGGCCCGTTCCAGAAATAGGCGAAAAGGGTAGGTATATATGTTATTGTATCGTTTAAAAACCTTATCTTTCTATTGCAATGCATAAAATACGAAGCCATGTTATCTCATTTCACCAGACTTTAAGATTGATTTCACACCAAAAGAGCTTGAGATTTAATAGAAATTAGGAATATCACAGTAGGTAGGTATAACAAAATCTACGAATAGTAAGTTAGGTAGTTAAGATTAAAAGTTAACCTCATTTCATCTTTTGAAATAAACAAAACAAAGATAACCACTATCAATTGTTTACTATTTCTGAAACAATTTCATATAACATTACTTACATAACATTCTTTACGCTACGCGTTATTTATTGTCTAGCTTTGTTGAAGGCGGTAAAGCACTCTATAAAAAGTTAAACTTGGATATGGAAATAAACTGTGGATGTTCTTGGGATGAAGTAAAACTTCACTTTGGTTTAACTATAAATATGCACTGTAATAAACCGCTGAATTTATTGATACAATCGTTTTAAAACAATTTCGTATGTAAGTACTTACTTATTAGATTTAACATTGTACAAAAGCACCTTTTAAAAATTTTCTTTTTCTTTTTCTACAGCTGGCCAGTTTTACATTCTAAACAAAATAGAAAAGAGGTTGCACATTACAAATTATATTAAACAAGGTTCCTACATAATTTTTCAGTTTATATTTGTTTAATTAAAGTAAGTTATATGAAGCAAATAAAAAAAATCTCTATTCTACATACTCGTACTTAAATGTTCTTTCTATAATCACATCATTCTCACCTCGCTTGATCAGTAATACCTCAGTACACTGTGAACTGATATGGCGAAGTTCTGCCGCCTGACCCCAAGTCGTCTGAAAATTTTTCTTTAGGTAATGCATTGCTTATACCATAGGTACCTAATGTCTTTAACATTTTTTATTTTATTTCCTATTTAAGTAAATAAAACCTACAAAAACAAACCTTTGATGTGTTTATTACAGATGTGTTGATCAAGATGGATTGTGTGGGCATCTGCGGGTCTGACGTGAAGCTGTACCACACAGGGCGGTGCGGGCTCGAGACCTTGGTGGACCCCATTGTGGTGGGCCACGAGGGCGCAGGCTATGTTGTGAAGGTCTTTTATTTATTTACTGGCTGTCCCGACAAACGTTGCTTTGCTATATAAATCATATTAAAGTAATTTCTAGTTAAAAAAAATGTTTAGTGTGGACAATCCTTAACACTTAGGGGTATGAAAAATAGATGTTAGCCGATTCTCAGACCTACTGAATATGCATGCAAAATTTGATTAAAATCGGTAAAGCCGTTTCGGAGGAGTACGGAGACAAACATTGTGACACGAGAATTTTATATGTATATACAAGATAGATACTACCTAGTTATGTAGGTAGTATAATTTTAAAGATAATCTCTTTTATTTTCTTAACATTAAAAACTAATTCCAGCAAGATCTTCGCTATACCTGCTTAAGTAATACCTGAGCCAACCTCCATGAATAATTCTACATGTCATGTTACTACTCTCACTTGAAGAACAAGTAACATTTTCCAACGACTTCGCAATCATTATAACATTTAAAATTGTTTATTTATATATTGCCCTATGGTTCCCAGCACTTTAGAATAGGACCACTCCATATCTTGCCCATGGATGTCGTAATAAGCGACTAAGGGAAAGGCTTATAAATTTCGGATGCTTCTTGAAAGCGATGGGCTAGCAACCGGTCACTATTTGAATCTCAATTCCATCATTTAGCCATACAGCCGAGTGTGGCCTTGCAGACTTTTCAAGACTGTTGGCTCTCTCTACACCGCAAGGGATATAAACATGACTATGTTTGTATTTATATCTCCTGACCTTATAAATAAATAAATATGTACGAGACAAATTACAAAGATTTACACAGATTGAGTTAGCCTCGAAGTGAGATCGAAGCTTGTGTTACGAATTGTGTTATTACAAAATATAGTATCTTTGATTTAGTATTCAAAGATACTATATTTTATAATAAATACTTATAACATAGATAAACAAAGTTGTCAAGATAAACAAGTTTATCCTAAAGTGAACAAGCGTTTTTTAGATGGGCTCCAAAGTGGAGAACTTGCAGCTGGGCGACCGCGTGGCCGTCTAGCCGACGCAGCCCTGCCGCGCCTGCGCGATGTGCAAGCGGGGGCGGTACAACGTGTGCGACACCCCCGCCTACTGCTCCACCACCGGCGCACATGGCAACCTTTGTGTTTATTACAAGCACGTAGCTGACTTCTGTCACAAGTGAGTCTCAGACGTCACGGGATATCAGTCTCACTTCCCGATATCTTATAATTGCGCCTCGGGAGAATATTAGGATAGGATAAGAAGTACCTGTTAGAAATAAGTACATTTATATTGGCAACACTGAAGTCTATGATTGACTATTTCTAAGTTATTGTTTGTCTGTGGTCTTTCTCTTCTCTGCCCAAGACCCAACATGGGGAAATGTGCTCTTACTCTATTTTGTAGTAATATAGTTAAATAATAAAGAATGAAAGAACAACGACTTTTATTAAATAATTATAACAGTACACGCTTACGTCCTTATTTTTATATTTGTTCTAGTACCCACATTTACATCAAATGGTAATAACTGGAAATCAGCGTTTTTGTACCCTTTCAGTGCAAAAAAATCGCTGAGTTATGACCATTTCGACTTGCTACAGCACACCTGTGTTAGTTTTAGGGATTTGTTATTGTTACTTATATTTGTTTGACTTTGTAGCATTGTCGAATAAACATTTTATCTATCTATCTATCTTACGTGTTTTGAACCATGTACAAAATATCATTTTGATTAATAACTCTCATTTTAGGCTTAATTTCATTGTGATCGACTAAGTGGTTTAAGCTGGAAAGACGAATAAACATACGCAAACACACTAACAAAATTAGTATGGATATTACAGAATCCCGGACAATTTATCGATGGAAGAAGGCGCGGCCATTCAGCCAGTGGCCATAGCGACACACGCGTGCAACCGAGCCGGAATCAAACTTGGGACCGAGCTGGTCATATTCGGCGCTGGGCCTATTGGAGTATTGTGCGCCATCACTGCCAGAGCGATGGGAGCAACAAAGATACTGATGACAGGTTGATAAAAAAAATATAAATTACAAAATCAATCTATCGATCAATATATTTTAATTGAGAAAATAGGTTACAAGGATCTTTTCAAGTATCATTCATATTATACAAATCAGTGCTCTGCTTCCTGCCTATAGACGTACTAATGTTAGATTTCAAAGTCCTAAATAAGTTTTATTAGTTTTACAATTTTATCATTTAAAATGTCTAAAAGTTTATTTTATCATTTTTGTGCAAGAAGATTATAGGTATATTATGGAGGCTCTATTTATTCATTGTCTGGTACATAGATTGGGTGATCCACATCCACACTATTGACAAAGAGAAAAGATTTGTAAGTTTGTAACGAATAAACTCGCACACCACTGCACCGAAAGAAAATCGACCTTCGGGAGTGACATAGCTCATTGGCATAGGGCGGCATATTTTTTTTAGGAATTAATAGAAAGGACGGTGATGATTTAAAAAAATAACTAATTATTTTCTTTGTTTCTCTTTTTTCTTAATTCGTTCTTCTTCTAACTCAAACAAATTTGGATCATGTCAATGTAGCCTTAATTTACTATGAAAAATAAAATTTCTGATGACATTTCTAGATGTAGTCCAGTCCCGCCTCGACGCAGCCAAGGCTATGGGAGCTGACCTAACTTTGCTGGTGACGAAAGACCAGACAGACAAACAGACAGCAGACACCATATTGAGCATGATGGGGTGCCGGCCTGACGTCACTATAGACGCGTGTGGGTTTGCGAGTGCGCAGAGAGTAGCTCTGATGGTAAGCATGTTAGAGTTATACTCGAATAGATGGGGCCAACAATGCTGGTGACAGACTAGACAGACAGACGGGCGACACCATAGTGTGCAGGATGGGGTGACGTCACTATAGACGCGTGTGGGTTTGCGAGTGCGCAGCGAGTAGCTCTGATGGTAAGCATTTGAGAGTTATGTAAATGGGAGCCCACAATGCTGGTGACAGACAGACAGACAGACGAGCGACACCATAGTGTGCAGGGTGGGGTGCCGGCCTGACGTTACTATAGACGCGTGTGGGATTGCGAGTGCGCAAAGCGGCACTCATGGTATTTAAATCATTTCTGTCACAAACGAACAATCAACATCTATTGCCTGGCATCTCATCTCATCTCATTGGTACACCACATGTTGATTTAATCAAGTGGTTGATGTAACAGCTTTGAAATGCATTATCTTGGATTAGAAATTGAGGTAAGGATAATAAGGGAGGCTTTTTTAATTCATTTTATGGACTGCAATTAAATAATGTAGGTACTGTAGGTCAGGGAAGACACAAGCCACAGAAAAGAAGGTTTGATAAAGTATCATTATCACAGAGAATTACAAGACATAGTATAAAAGTTAGATAGAAATTTATTCGACGTTTATTTGATTTGCTTTTGAAACCACAGACATAAATATTATGTTTTATATCTGTGGTTGAAACACACATTATACATAAAATACGCAACACCATTGTTAAGAAGTAAATTGCAGCAAGAAGGTTGTAGCTAAGAAACTTTACTCGTAACTCGTATGCATTTATTTTTCTTTACATTACTTGTAAAGATTTTTAAATGAGGTAATAAATTAGTAAAAAAATTAATAATTAATTTTGTATTGGTGCCGCGTGGTTCCCGGTTCCCTTGGACGTGACCACATGTATGTATATATGTATTAATAAGTAAGATATTATTTATATAGAATTATAAGATACACCGTAATAAATAGGCTGTTTTCAAAGATTACCCGGACGGGCGGTGTGCTGACCATAGTGGGAATCGGCGGCGAGACGACGGAGCTGCCGCTCAACGGGGCTGTGCTGCGGGAGGTCGACATCAGGGGCTCCTACCGCATCGCCAACACGTAAGTTATTCACATGTATCACGACTTTAACCTTAACGGGGAAGATAGGGCCAACAGTCTCGAGACCGGCCTCTGTGGCGCAGCGGTAATACGCTTGTTTGTGACACCGGAGGTCCCGGGTTCGAATCCCGGCCAGGGCATGATGAGAAAAGAACTTTTTCTGTTCGGGCTGGGTCTTGGATGTTTTTCTGTATAAGTATTTATTATAAAATATAGTATCGTTGAGTTAGTAACAAGTATCGAACTTACTTCGAGGCTAACTCAATCTGTGTAATTTGTCCCGTATATATTTATATTTATAAATTTCTGTGCAATAAAGATATTACAAACAAACTCACATAATAACTCCACAGGTACCCAGCGGCTCTGGCTGCTGTCTCGCGCGGTCTCATCGACCTCAAGCCTTTCATAACGCACCACTTTCCGCTGCAACTGTCGCGGGAAGCCATAGAGTATGCGAGGACAGGGGAAGCTATGAAGATCATCATACATGTGCAGGAATAATACGTTCCGTCTTCAAAAGAATTTTCTCACTTAATTTATTTTTAAAATGACCGGATGAATAAAATATTTATAACGTACAAAATGGACAAATTGTGTATCGATTAGGTAATGAACGCTAACCATTATTGATACTGATATAAAATTTAATCCTTATGTTTGTGAGACAGTTCGCTCTGTTTACCCCGTTTGGGATAAAGACGTGATAATATGTATATATATGACATGACTTATGCTTGGCTGTCAGAGTTATATATAGCGCTGTTATTTCTTATCATTATGTGTTATAGGTTAAGACGATACCGTCTCTTGTCAAGTTAAATCGTGTGTATTTAAACCTCGACATTTTGTCTGTTTTGTTGAACGATGGAGCCGAAAAAGTGAAGTTATCATTGTGAAGTAACAGAAGCTGTTTTGTGTTTATTGATATCCAAGTGTTGAGGAATATATATATATATATATATATATATATATATATATATAATATCCGGATAAGGAACAGCGCGATAAGGGAATGCTGTGATGTGAAAGAAGATGTAATTACAGTAATAGAAAAGGGTATGTTAAGATGGTTCGGTCTTATAGAGAGGAACAATGAAAGCAGGTTCACTAAGCAGACATACAAGGAGAGTGTGAACGTATCTTGATTAAATTAAAGACGTCCTGGTAAAGGGTCAGGTCAAAAGTACCCGAAACCGCCGAGCTTGCATGAAGAGTTATGAATGTGGATGAAGCGAAGGAAGTATGCAGAGATCGTGGCAAGTGGAAAGAGGTAGTCTCTGCCTACCCCTCCGGGAAAGAGGCGTGATTTTATGTATGTAAGTGTTGAACCATCACAAAGACCAAGTAGTCAGATAAAACTAACTATTGTACCTAACTTTTTGAAACAACTTCGATAGGTATTCCGTTGGTATGGTTTATAAATTAAACAATTAACTTTAAAAATCAATTCAATTTATTAATTCGTTAATATTAAATTAATAATACTTATTCGTTGGGCAATTTGACATAAAAAGGATTTAATTTCAAAAATTTAATCACTAAAAAATCGTTTGAGGTAATATAAAAAAGTACTTAAAATTAATCTCGACCAGCAAGTTAAGGGTTTTATATCTAACTCACAAAATATTTGCTATCTGAATCTCAGTTCCATCATTGTGCTATGAGGTCAGACTGGAGATCTTTATGTTTACCTCTTCAATCCTGGGATTCTGATTAAAAGCTGAAAGTCTTGAATCCTGGACGAAACGAAACACGGGGACACATCATTCCTTATATTCACCATTTATTTATGTTATTTCTATGGTCTTATATTATTATTGATTTTATGGAAAACTAATAATACTATATGCCGTGTGGTTCCCGGCACCAATACAAAAAAGAATAGGACCACTCCATCTCTTTCCCATGGATGTCGAAAAAGGCGACTAAGGGATAGGCTTACAAACTTGAGATTCTTTTTTAGGTGATGGGCTAGCAACCTGTCACTATTTGAATCTCAATTCTATCATTAAGCCAAATAGCTGAACGTGGCCATTCAGTCTTTTCAAGACAAGGCTCTGTCTCCCCGCAAGGGATGTAGACGTGACCATATGTATGTACGTATGTAATAATACTATATCGCTGCGCCGCCATTTCGTTTTCTTTTTTAATCGTGACTTACGAGAAATTGTAACGTTACGTTCAAGAGAGATTTTTTTTACGCACTGCGAACACTCAAAAATTGTAACGTGTGACTCGAATCAATAACAATGTGTGTACAAATTATTTCTTCTTATACAAGTTCATACATTTATCACATCACAGGAAAATAACAATGTCTGTACAAATTAATTTTTCTTATACAAGTTAAGACATGTCACATCACAGGAAACTCGCCCGAGAGTTCTGGAACACCCCCGGGCGGGTGTTGAGCGCGGTTCCCCTGGGAACAGGCATGCTGCCCAGGTTGTTGGCGCCGCCTGGAATTACATATATATATAACGGTTAAAGTAATTTATTATCATAAAAGAATCTACAAAACAATTCACTTGACAATGAGAACTTCAAATATTAACATGTAGTGGACGCGTACAAATTGTCGGGTAGTTAAACAATAAAATATATTCACTCCACTCCATATAAATTCTATTCAAAATCTTTATTGAATATCATAAAGTACAACAGTTGAATTACACTTATTTAATTACAGTAAATGACCGTATGACACTTGTTTGTTGATTACATTTTCCTACTATTGAAAAGTTAATTTTGAAGAATTGTGACTGGATATCAAATTCTAGCCTATTTAAATAATTAATCAGTATAAGTGCGACTGCACATTGAATATAAAAAAAAAAAAACAAATATGGTGGTTTAAAAAAAAGGTGGCGATTAAGCAGCATATTTGATACCAATACAAAAAAGAATAGGACTACTCCATCTCTTTCCCATGGATGTCGTAAAAGGCGACTAAGGGATACGCTTACAAACTTGGCATTCTTTTTTAGGCGATGGGCTAGCAACCTGTCACTATTTGAATCTCAATTTTATCATTAAGCCAAACAGCTGAACGCGGCCATTCAGTCTTTTCAAGACTGTTCGGCACTGTCTGTACTGTCGGCTCTGTCTACCCCGCAAGGGATATAGACGTGACCATATGTATGTATGTATGTATGAAGATTAAAGTCACAGAAGCAGGCTACAGCTGGTGTATAATAAATAACAGTAACCACTGACCAGTGAAAGGTTTGGTGTTCCCGCCGGCGCCGCCCCGGGCGCGGCCGCTGTAGGCGCCGCGAATTGCTTTCTTTTTCGCTGAAGATGCGCCCTTCTTGCGACGGAACCTGTTATAACAAGTTATTTATTTACAAACCACCTCTTTTATAGTAATAAAAAGAAAATATATATACCAGACAAATTAGACAGATTGAATTAGTCTCGAAGTAAGTTTGGGATTTGTGTTACGAGATACTAACTCAACGATACTATATTTTATAATAAATACTTAGTATATAATCAGGCCAATCAGAAAAAGTTCTAGAGAATAGTCTCTTCAAACCCTGGCTGGGATTCGAACCCGGGACCTCCATTGTCACAGACAAGCGTATTACGACGACATAATAAGATAAAAATGTTGAATTTGAAATTAAATTTGATTGCCACAACGAAGGTTGAAATAAAAAGAATATCCGTTTTTTTATATTATTTATAGGTCAGACGGGAGTCGCTTCGTGTAAAAACCTGACTCACCCAATCCAGGATCCACGGTCAAAGGCATACCCCGGATTCCTCTCCAGAGTGGTGAGGATGCAACCGGGACTAAAGTCAGGAGACGGTCAAAACGAAAATTCCCGTTCATTCTTTTTATTTTCTCACTGTTATCCCTAAAAGTGAAACCTATTCTCATACTGACTTCTTCCGCACTCCGCCCCTGTAGGTGCGCCTGCCCCTCGCGGAGGCGCCGCTGCGGTCGGCGCGCCCGAGGTTCGCCCAGTCCGTGTCGGAGCCGGACCCGGGGCTCGGCGCGCGCGCACGAGCGGCCGGCGGCGGCTCTTGTTCTAACTCGTCTTGGTATTGCATTAAGAGTCCTGTAAAGATGAGGTGTTACATAAAAACTAGCTGTACCGGCAAACGTCGTTTTCCCATATAAATAATTTTTAAGTAATTTCTAATTAAAAATAAAATGTTAAGTGTGGACGACCCTTATCACTAAGGGGTATGAAAAATTATATAATATAAATATGTTGGCCGATTCTCAGACCTACTCAATATGTTCACAAAATTTTATGAGAATCGGTCAAGCCGTTTCGGAGGAGTACGGGAACGAACATTATGACATACAACCAATCTATCAAGAGTGCCATTCCCGGCACCAATATAAAATAATAGGACTACTCCATCTCTTTCACATGAATGTCAAAAAAATGATAGACTTACTTGGGATTCTTCTAGATGATGAGCTAGCAACCTGCCACTATTTGAATCTCAAATCTACATATCACTAAGCCACCCAACTTAAAATAGCCAATCAGTCTTTTCACTGTTGACTCTGACTACCCCGCAAGGAATAAAGACGTGACTATATATAACTACTAAGAAATGACAAATACAATCAATTCACCCACCCATTTTCTCCACAGCATACGAGGCGGTGATCTGCAGCAGCTGCGCCCCGTACTTCTGGTAGTTGGCGCGCGTGACGTGCGGGAGCGACAGGACCTCGCCCTCGGTCTCCGGCAGCCGGCGCGCCATTGCTTTCAGCGCCGCTTGAGGCAGCACCGAGGCTAAGGACGCGCCGCGAGCTGATGCCATCTCCCTGTTCCGAATAGCGTTATTCATTTACTAATATTCATTATAGATAATCTTCTTTATGATAACAATAATTCGTTGAATATGGTTATGTAGCAGGAGCGATGATTCGGCTCGACCGCCACCAAAGGGAAGATCTTCGGCCAGGCTAGGTGTTATGCCTGGGGAACCGCGCGACAGACGATGTTGTGTCGGAGGTTGTTTATATAGCTCCAATCCGTGAAATCTTTGAAATCGCGTCTTAGATTCTTCGCTGCTATTGGTTGAGCGCGTCAATTTCTTCGCAATGATTGACAGTTGTTGTGAGATTGGATGTTGTGACGAGTGGCGTAGAGATGTCGCCACAGTTACAACGAAAAATTCCCGATCCCGCGGGTATTTCGGGAAACCCCTTTTAGTGCACCCTTAAACTACATAAGAAACTTCTTCCTCCTGGCTTTAGTCCCGGTTGCATCCTCACCACTCTGGAGAGGAGCCCGGGGTATGCCTTTGACCATGGATCCTGGATTGGGTGAGTCAGGTTTTTGCACGAAGCGACTCCCATCTGACCTCCACAAACTTTGCAGGGAATCCTAACCCGTATTAGATACATGGTGACATATTCAGTTGCCTGAATGTGCAGATTTCCTCGCCGTAAGAGCATCGGTAAGTATTCAAACTAATGTACTAAAAAGTACTAAGTACATGGCCGAAGCGGGATAGACCACATAGGAAACCTACATGACAAATTTCAAGTCTCTTAACCCAAAAGTGTGGGCTGTGTTTCGTCTGTCCATCATAAAGTAACCGGAACAGTTTTATACATACCTACATACATACATAAAATCACGCCTTTTCCCCGGAGGTGTAGACAGAGACTACATCTTTCCCCTTGCCACGATCACTACATACTTCCTTCGCTTCATCCACATTCATAACTCTTTTCATGCAAGCACGGCGGTTTCGGGTACTTTTCAACTCAGTTTTAAAATAACTATTGGCTCTGTCTACCCCGTAAGGAATATAGACGTGTCTATATATATATTTATAATAACCGTTTTATATACATATATAGACTTATCAACTGACCTGCAAGCTTCAACCAAATCCGCGTAGCACCTCTCTTCAATCCTCTTTATCAATACATCCACCGTGGAGTTCCCCTCGCTGGCCGGCTTTGGAGCGGTGACGGTCAGACTGGGTTTGTCCGACACTTGCATAGGGAACAACACTCGTTGGCCGCCGTTCATTAGCCTGCAAATATTATTACAATAACTTATCGCGTAAAACTTCGTTTATATGGAGAACATACTGAACATACAGAGAACATACATTACATAAGAATATAACAAGAACAGGAACCATGTTAATATTTGTAAATTGATTCGAACCTAAATCAACATCCAGTACACTGTGTACCTACATCAATTTATTTAAATTTGACCATATCCTACTAATATTATAAATGCGAAAGTTTGTGAGTATGTCAGTGTGGATGTTTGTTACTCTTTCACGCAAAAACTACTGAACCGATTACGATGAAATTTTATGAAGACCCAGAATAACAATACATTCTTTTTGTCCCGAAGTTCCCACGGGATTGATAGGGTTTTCATGCGGACAAGTCGCGGGCGGCCTTTAGTACATCCTACAACTGGTGACCCTGGCGTGATGATCTCCTACTATATGTATGTATATATGTATGTATGTACGTATGAGGTGACAATAAACCTACTTGTCAACGTTCGGTCCCAGCACGAGGTAGGCGCTGGCGATGTCGTTGCTGACCACAAGTTTCTCAGCCAACAAACCTCGCACTACCATCTGTCGGAGAAGTCTTTGGGGATCGCTGCGTGGCCATGATTTGCATCTGAAAAAAAAATCCATAGAATTAGTCATCAGTAAGTGCCTGTAATGTGTCGCACGTAGCTACCAACTATACAGGGTGACATTTAAAACAACTGCATCCTTTTAAACATAGACTATACCCATGCTTCTGAGCCGTTTGAGCCTATTTTTATATAAAATCATTTTAATATATTACTTTTACTATTTTAATAAAAAAATACATAGAATGAGTCATCATTAAGTGTCTGCAATGAGTCGCTAGTAGTTCACCAACTATACAGGGTGACATTTAAAACAACTGCATCCTTTTAAACATAGACTATACCCATGCTTCTGAGCCGTTTGAGCCTATTTTTATAAAAAATCATTTTAATATATTACTTTTACTATTTTAATAAAAAAATACATAGAATGAGTCATCATTAAGTGTCTGCAATGAGTCGCTAGTAGTTCACCAACTATACAGGGTGACATTTAAAACAACTGCATCCTTTTAAACATAGACTATACCCATGCTTCTGAGCCGTTTGAGCCTATTTTTATAAAAAATCATTTTAATATATTACTTTTACTATTTTAATAAAAAAATACATAGAATGAGTCATCATTAAGTGTCTGCAATGAGTCGCTAGTAGTTCACCAACTATACAGGGTGACATTTAAAACAACTGCATCCTTTTAAACATAGACTATACCCATGCTTCTGAGCCGTTTGAGCCTATTTTTTTATTTAAATTAAACGTCATCATTTACACATTTAAAAAACCCTCAAAAACTACGTCACACGCTTTATTTAAGACCAATACTACAAAAAGAAATTAAAACTTAACATGTAAATAAATGTCTGAAAAATAAATTATTTTTCTAGTATCAAGATCAAGTAAAGTACAGAGTTGTCGAGATCGCTCAGCTGAATGAATTGTGTCGTTGACCTCTGAATCTTACGCGTCGCTTTTGGTATTTGTCGCGGGGTGATATGACGTATTTAGGATCGTGGATTCTGAAACTTTTATTTTTTTTCCTACTTTCTGAAATATGAACTGATAATTTTCTTTTAACGTTTTTAAATATCCTTTAGATAAGTACACTTAACAGTTAAATTAAAAGACAGCCTGTATATCTGCCCACTGACCGGCCGTGTATGGGCGTGTGGTGCAGCGCCCGCAGCCGCGCCTGCAGCGAGCCCCGCAGCGCGTCCGCCACGTGCAGCAGCGTGTGCGGCGCGCGCCCGCCCGCCGACACGTCGCGGACCGCGCGCACTATCAGCTTGCATTCTTCTGTTACGTCCACTGGCTGGAGACGATAAACACGTCAAATTTAAATTCTATGACTGGCTGGATATGATAAAACATTTTTAATATTTTTTTTTATTTAACTAAGTTCTAAAACACAAAATTTAAAGTTTTTCTTTTAATTTAAAACCTTAATGCACAAAAAAAAGGTACAAAAGGCCGCACTTAATGCCGTATGGCATTCTCTACCAGTCAACTAGTTGACCAAGTCTATTAAAAAAACGGATAGATGCTACAAAATTTAACTATGTGATTAGCCAACTTGACAATAATTATTCTCAAGATGTAAGGAACATAATTATTCTTAAAAGGTATAGAACATAATTATTCTCAAGTGGTATGGGACATAATTATTCTCATGTGGTATACTCGTAGGACATAATTATTCCCAAATGGTATAGGACATAATTATACTCAAGTAGTATAGGACATAATTATTCTCAAGAGGTATAGGACATAATTATTCTCAAGTGGTATAGGACATAATTATTCTCAAGAGGTATAGAACATAATTATTCTCAAGAGGTATAATAAATAATAATAATAATAAAAAGCTTTTATTTGATTCCTTACATTACATTACAATTATTTTCAATTTAATACTGTATGCATTAAGTATAAGTTTTTTAAATAGATAATGTATATAATTATATTGGTATTTATTTATTTCTTCATGTAACAATTTTTTTTTTTTTTTATTTAATTCTAGTAATCTTGTTAACAATCATATTAATAATAATAATTAGTTTATATTAGATTATTACATTAGATTAATAATTTGATTTAAATATTTAGTTAGTATTAAAAACAAATATAGTTATAATATAAATTAATTATTAATGAAAAAAATTTTTTTTTTTTTCTATATTGATGTAAGGACCGCCTAACGCGGTAAAAGCCTCCTCCATGTCTTTCCACTTATTGCGGTCTCTAGCCAGTCTACTCCCATATTCCAGCTGCATTAATCTTGAATCTGATAATAAGGACCGTACATTAAAAGTGGCAATGTAGTATAATTTTTTACATGGAGGGATGTAGTCTTCGTGCCCCGCGGTGACAAGCCGGCTTCGGGGTGTGAGTGTGCGGGGTTCACGTGTTGGGATGCTTGGAGGGGCTGCTATTAATTGCTATTCTTTTCCTGAGTCTTGAACTTGTGAAGATGTTCTTTTGTGAAGCGTGAGCGTAGGTTTCCTTATAATATAGTTGGTTATGTTGCTATTGACTCTATTCATTTTTGCAGGTTGTTTTATCTTTCGTTCTTCATTTGTACGGCAAGTAATTTCTGGAGATTCTGATAGATTTCGTTTTTTACTTTCTGTTTTTTGTAGATTTTCCTGTTGATTATTTTTTTCCAGTATTATAAGTTTATCATATTTAATAATTGCCTTTTGTCCTTGTTCTTTCAATTTCTCTAGCTCAGCTTTTAATTCTTTACGTTTGTTAATCACCTCCAGAGGAAAATCTTCTTTGATGTAATATGGTGTTGATTCTAGTTTCTTTTTGTTTTTCTGGATGCGAATTTTAAAACCCATGGTGAGAAACGTAATAACAATAGGTCTGGTCTTGTTGTCCCCTTTTTTTCCTAGTCTCCTTACTGACTCTAGGCTGTTATTTTCACATTCGATGTTCAGTTGATTTCTAATAATATTTAACACCATGTCCTCTAACTCTTGATAATTGTTTTCGCGTTCTTCGACTCCGAAAATAAGTAAATTCTTTCTTCTTATAAATCTTTCCAAATTATTTATTTTATTTTCTTGTGTGTCTAGTTTTTGCTCCAAAATCTCAATTTTGCATTCGAGGTTCTTAAATTTCTCATTTATACTATTTGTGATGGTGTTCTTGATGTCTTCTTTCATCTCCAAAATGTCTATTTTTTGCTGTCGCATTTCTTCCTGCATTGTTATCAACATATTTTTAATCTCCTCCATTGTGATTGCGGTTAGTAGCGCCCTCTGTTGGTATCTGGCAAAACTAGTATATCAGTTTGCGCGTTGGTTCCCTGGGCTACCACTAGATGGCGCCACAGGTTATCGAATTCTGATTTGTGTTGAAAGATGATTTGCAGATTTTGAGGTTATTATTATTTATATTAAGAGGTATAGGACATAAATATTCTCAAGAGGTATAGGACATAATTATTAGCCCACTAGCCGTTGGCAACTATGAGAATTTAATGGTTCAATTATTAAAGTATTTAACGGCATCAAATGAGAACAAATTGAAACAGCTTTTGATGCATGAAAACCACATAGCAATTTTTGTAAGAAGATGCCTACATATGAAAAATAAACGTAAACTTTCAGTTCACCGTGTAGGAAGTATAGTCGCTAAGTTAGTTATTCACTACAGATGACAGAAGGAGAAAAGAGGAGATAAATAATAGTCACAATGTGGTTATTCCTTGAATATGGTTACAATACAGGTCTTAAGTATTTAGGTACAGTTTCTGTAAACACATATTCTACCTTTTAAGGCGTCGGAATTATAAACATTATTTAAAATAAGCAGCATATTAAGGTTCTGTCTAATTATGCTCATTTTGTCAATATTTCAATGACAAATAATAATAATAATAAATTTGTCAAATTATAATATTAATTAAAAATTAATTAAATTGAAAATATTTGGCAATAAATATAATATCTGAAATTTTTCCTAACTAAAAAACCATGGCAACCGTTGCTATGGCGTAGATAGAGAATGTTGCCTACACGCCGTTAAGGTATGTGTAAATCTAACCCAAATTGGATCGATCATGGTTACACATTCAGTAGCCTGAATGTGCATCGTATAGATCATTGTGACATTCACACAGGAACCAATTGACTCTTTAATATGTGTTCAGCCAAGCAGTTAGTCTTCCTAGCCTTCCTTCATTGAGTGACTTCTAGAATATTCTATGTAAATATTATCTTTTCCTAAAAGATGGAGATACTTTTTCTTAGAACATTTCGAACTAAAACTAACCTTAAAGTTGTGTTCCGTCGAGCAGTTATCACAAGCTGTAGCCCTCCTGGCCTCCACCTCCTCTCTTTGAAGATTAAGGCACTTACATCCATCCATATAATCACGTCTATATTACTCGCGAGGTAGACAGAGTCAGCAGTCTCAAAAGATCGACATGCCACGTTCGCGGTTAGGCTTAATAATAGTATTTATATTCAAATAGTAACAGGATGTCAGCCCATCGCCTTGAAGAAGAATCCTAACTTCATAAGCCTATCGTTTAGTCGCTTTTTCTACATCAAAGATAAAAAGATGGAGTGGTCCTATTCTAGAGGCACATTATATAGAATATTTTACGCAAAGCCCACAGAATACTATCCTCCCCTAGAAGATGTTTTAGAGTCCTAGAGCATTGTCAACTAAATCAAACCTTAAAGTTGTGTTCCCTCAAGCAGTTATCGCAGGCTGTAGCCCTCCTGGCTTTGCACTGTTCCCGCTGGAACTTCTCCCCGAGGTAAGAGAGCACCTGCACTCGCCGACACTCGGTCACAGATTCGCAAACCTCCACCATGCGGAGGAGGTTCTCGATGTGCACCCGCTTCGCTTCGGGGGTCGTGTTGCGTTCCACTGGCAAGTTCAGAAAAACATTTGAGTTGGACAGTGCGCTTAGAAAGGAATAGAAAAAGAAACTTCTTTGGAAGAGAGTGAGGTATCCAGCTGTTTCTATTAAATTGCGAGTATCAGAATGTTGATTCGTGAGAGATCAATAGGTTTGATTTTGGACTGGTATAGCGAATAGGAAGACATTATTTTAGCAGTTTTATTATAATAAATAGTGCAACATTTTGTTAGTTCTGTCATCTTTTTTACAACTGACACGGACTTGGTAGGCTGTGGAAAAGCTATATAAATACTAACTATTTAAAATCTCTTTCATTCTACTTTCTCCGGTACCGGATGACGTCGGTGTAGCTGTAGTAGAGCAGGCAGGCGGCCGGTTCGCCGTCTGCCCGCCTCCTGTATACTCACTGTCCAGCAGTCTCCGGTACCGGATGACGTCGGTGTAGCTGTAGTAGAGCAGGCAGGCGGCCGGCTCGCCGTCTGCCCGCCTCCTGTATACTCACTGTCCAGCAGTCTCCGGTACCGGATGACGTCGGTGTAGCTGTAGTAGAGCAGGCAGGCGGCCGGCTCGCCGTCTGCCCGCCTCCTGTATACTCACTGTCCAGCAGTCTCCGGTACCGGATGACGTCGGTGTAGCTGTAGTAGAGCAGGCAGGCGGCCGGCTCGCCGTCTGCCCGCCTCCTGTATACTCACTGTCCAGCAGTCTCCGGTACCGGATGACGTCGGTGTAGCTGTAGTAGAGCAGGCAGGCGGCCGGCTCGCCGTCTGCCCGCCTCCTGTATACTCACTGTCCAGCAGTCTCCGGTACCGGATGACGTCGGTGTAGCTGTAGTAGAGCAGGCAGGCGGCCGGCTCGCCGTCTGCCCGCCTCCTGTATACTCACTGTCCAGCAGTCTCCGGTACCGGATGACGTCGGTGTAGCTGTAGTAGAGCAGGCAGGCGGCCGGCTCGCCGTCTGCCCGCCTCCTGTATACTCACTGTCCAGCAGTCTCCGGTACCGGATGACGTCGGTGTAGCTGTAGTAGAGCAGGCAGGCGGCCGGCTCGCCGTCTGCCCGCCTCCTGTATACTCACTGTCCAGCAGTCTCCGGTACCGGATGACGTCGGTGTAGCTGTAGTAGAGCAGGCAGGCGGCCGGCTCGCCGTCTGCCCGCCTCCTGTATACTCACTGTCCAGCAGTCTCCGGTACCGGATGACGTCGGTGTAGCTGTAGTAGAGCAGGCAGGCGGCCGGCTCGCCGTCTGCCCGCCTCCTGTATACTCACTGTCCAGCAGTCTCCGGTACCGGATGACGTCGGTGTAGCTGTAGTAGAGCAGGCAGGCGGCCGGCTCGCCGTCTGCCCGCCTCCTGTATACTCACTGTCCAGCAGTCTCCGGTACCGGATGACGTCGGTGTAGCTGTAGTAGAGCAGGCAGGCGGCCGGCTCGCCGTCTGCCCGCCTCCTGTATACTCACTGTCCAGCAGTCTCCGGTACCGGATGACGTCGGTGTAGCTGTAGTAGAGCAGGCAGGCGGCCGGCTCGCCGTCTGCCCGCCTCCTGTATACTCACTGTCCAGCAGTCTCCGGTACCGGATGACGTCGGTGTAGCTGTAGTACAGCAGGCAGGCGGCCGGCTCGCCGTCTCTGCCCGCTCGGCCCGCCTCCTGGTAGTATCCCTCCACGGACTTGGGCATGCTGTGGTGGATCACGAACCGGACATCCGCCTTGTCCACGCCCATGCCGAAGGCTATTGTCGCGCAGATCTGGTGATAATTCAATTTTATTACGATCTGATCAATTTATGAAAATCGTATCTTAACATATTGCAAGCCTGTAAATTTCCATTCGTATTTGTAAAGCTTAAAGCTTGCGCGTAATTTATAAAGAGAACGCAAGTGCTGATTTACAGAAGTGCCAGTGTTAAATCTTTATATTTTTTTATTAAGAAACAAAAGTATTGTTGAACTGGCCAGTACAACAATACTTTTGTACCTATTCATTAAAGAATAATCTTAAAATATTTACTTAATTTTACTTATAAATCCGGACAAAGTAATTTTTTTTAATAACTCAAAATTTAACAATTTCCCAAGTTTTTTTAGTATTTAATATGTTCGTATAGTTTGTACTCGTATATTTAATATATCTCAAGCTCATAATTAAAGTGAATCCACAGACATTACTGTAAGGTATTTACAAAACCAACTTACCACTTTAACCCTATCAGCGACCCAGGAAGCCTGCACGGCCTCCCTCTTCTTGTCCGTCAGCCCCGCGTGGTAGGCAGCGGCCTGGATGCCCACCTTGCGCAGATCGCCGCTCACGGCCTCGCACTCCTTGCGGGATAGGCAGTATACGATGCCAGAGTCCCTGGGAAACACTCACTTATAACATCAATCCTCTTTTATTCGCCCACCTTCAGATTTGATCCTGGATGAACTTAACCCAGCGTAATAATTACTCTATGTCCTTCTCTGCACATCACACTACATGTATGCAAAATTTTATAGAAATAGGTTCAATGGTTTATCCCTGAATGACTGACAAACAAACACATTAGTAAACATTTATAAAATTAGAATAGCAGTGTGAATTATAATACAAATTACCTGAAGAATTTCTCCTTGATGATATTGGCAACCTCCTGGTTGATGCTCTTGGGCTTCTTCTCCAGGATCCTGTACTGCAGGTTTGGCCGGTTGAAGCTGCACAGGAACCACTTGCAATTCTTAACCTGATGATGAAACAATTTGATGAGCTTTCTATCAACCTTATTTGTCAATTTAAGGGCTCGTGCAGCGTGCAGTCGCCTTTGCCCGACCTCGGTCGTCCGACTCGGACCGACTGCATTATACGTATGTAATTAAGGCGCAGTGCAGCGTGCATGCGATCGACGATTAGTGTGTCGCACGACCTGCACACACTGACCTGCAGCTGGTGCCGCCCGCACACACTGACCTGCAACTGGTGCCGCCCGCACACACTGCCCTGCAGCAGGTGCCGCCCGCACACACTGACCTGCAGCTGGTGCCGCCCGCACACACTGACTTGCAGCTGGTGCCGCGCGCACACACTGACCTGCAGCTGGTGCCGCCCGCACACACTGCCCTGCAGCTGGTGCCGCCCGCACACACTGCCCTGCAGCTGGTGCCGCCCGCCACACACTGACCTGCAGCTGGTGCCGCCCGCCACACACTGACCTGCAGCTGGTGCCGCCCGCACACACTGACCTGCAGCTGGTGCCCCCGCCACACACTGCCCTGCAGCTGGTGCCGCCCGCACACACTGCCCTGCAGCTGGTGCCGCCCGCACACTGACCTGCAGCTGGTGCCGCCCGCACACACTGCCCTGCAGCTGGTGCCGCCCGCACACACTGCCCTGCAGCTGGTGCCGCCCGCACACTGACCTGCAGCTGGTGCCGCCCGCACACACTGCCCTGCAGCTGGTGCCGCCCGCACACTGACCTGCAGCTGGTGCCCGCTCACACTGCCCTGCAGCTGGTGCCGCCCGCACACACTGCCCTGCAGCTGGTGCCGCCCGCACACACTGCCCTGCAGCTGGTGCCGCCCGCACACACTGCCCTGCAGCTAGTGCCGCCCGCACACTGACCTGCAGCTGGTGCCCGCACACACTGCCCTGCAGCTGGTGCCGCCCGCACACACTGCCCTGCAGCTGGTGCCGCCCGCACACACTGCCCTGCAGCTGGTGCCGCCCGCACACACTGCCCTGCAGCTGGTGCCGCCCGCACACACTGCCCTGCAGCTGGTGCCGCCCGCACACTGACCTGCAGCTGGTGCCCGCTCACACTGCCCTGCAGCTGGTGCCGCCCGCACACACTGCCCTGCAGCTGGTGCCGCCCGCACACACTGCCCTGCAGCTGGTGCCGCCCGCACACACTGCCCTGCAGCTAGTGCCGCCCGCACACTGACCTGCAGCTGGTGCCCGCACACACTGCCCTGCAGCTGGTGCCGCCCGCACACACTGCCCTGCAGCTGGTGCCGCCCGCACACACTGCCCTGCAGCTGGTGCCGCCCGCACACACTGCCCTGCAGCTGGTGCCGCCCGCACACACTGCCCTGCAGCTGGTGCCGCCCGCACACACTGCCCTGCAGCTGGTGCCGCCCGCACACACTGCCCTGCAGCTGGTGCCGCCCGCACACACTGCCCTGCAGCTGGTGCCGCCCGCACACACTGCCCTGCAGCTGGTGCCGCCCGCACACACTGCCCTGCAGCTGCTGCCGCCCGCACACTGACCTGCAGCTGGTGCAGGACGTCGAGGCGCACGCGCGGCGCGGCGGTGGCGGTGAGCGCCATGAGCGGCGCGGCGGGGAAGCGCTCGCGCAGTATGAACAGCCGCTTGTAGTCCGGCCGGAAGTCGTGGCCCCATTGCGACACGCAGTGCGCCTCGTCTATCACGAACCTTGTATAAAAGGAAACAAATGTAAATATGGCCCTTTAGAAGCAGTTAGTCTTCTTCCTAACTGCCTTACATCCTCACCTTCTGGAGAGAAGCCGGGCGTGCGCCTATAATTATGATCCTGGATTTGGTGAGTCGACTTCCGTCTGCCCTCCGCACCTTTGCTAAGAAACTTAACCCATATTTGATACATATGGTCACGTCTATATCCCTTGCGGGGTAGACAGAGCCAACTGTCTTGAAAAGACTGAATAGCCACGTTCAGCTATTTGGCTTAATGAAAGAATTGAGATTCAAATAGTGACAGGTTGCTAGCCCATCGCCTAAAAGAAGAAACCCAAGTTTTTAAGCCTATCCCTTAGTCGCCTTTTACAACATCCATGGGAAAGAGATGGAGTGGTCCTATTCTTTTTTTATATTGGTGCTGGGAACCACACGGCACATATTTACACATCCAACATCCAATTGCTTCAAGGTACAGGTTTCACACAGTTTTCCCAAGAAAAAAAGTAACGGTTACCTTGCGATCTTGTCCCTAGAGTAGAGCGAGTCCAGCATGCTTTGGAACTTGGCTGAGCTGCTGATCTTCTCCGGGGTCACGTACAGCAGCTTCAGAAGTGGCTCCCTCATCGATAGCTTGTGGTAGACTTCGTCACAGGCTGAGAGAGAGACGTCGCCTGAGAGATGAGCGGCTGGTATCTGTACATAAAATGATATGCTCTCAGAAACCACTGTCACTGATGAACATACCCTTGGAGTGTTGTGATTATTGGCACTTTTCCTCTGTAAGGAGGAATTAACCTGCCCAATCATCAGTAGTAATTATAAATAAATACAGATTCTCCATATCGTTTTTTTGCTATATATTAATAATATTATTTTTTTATTACTGACATCAATCAGTAGAATAGAATTGATCATTTTCAAAATTTGATACAAGGTATCACTTATTGAAGTCAAAACTACGACTTCCAAAGCGCATGTGTAGAAGAAGCGGCGAAACAAACTACACTTCAGCATTTTCACCGTACGTCAATTTACAAATATAGAACTCTTAAATCATAAACGAATGCACATTGTCTACATTAATAAATATGATTGAATATATATGTAAGCTTTATCATACTTTTTATTATATGTAAGAATATGGACAGACATCTAAAATCCAAACCAAAGTTTGATTTAATAAAACAGATGATAAATCACAGAATCAATAAGTCATAACATAAAGTAATTTTCAGTCAACAAAGTCTGCTAAACTTATTCTACACTGGTTTCAACAAGAATCGTATCCGAATCACATGAAAATTACCAACTCACATCAAGCGACAGAAGCTTGTTGACTTGATCCAAGATGAGAGACTTGAGCGGCGATATCACGATTGTGACTCCGGGCGTCAACACGGCAGGCAGTTGGTAGCACAGAGATTTGCCTGAAATAAAAATATTAATTTTGAGCGCGGAGGTGGTCGAATCGGTGGTTAAAATGAGTGTGGCGCAAAAAGGCACAGGTTCGAATCCCATCTCGGCCATGAACCAATGACTATTTTCGAAGTAATGTACATTCATTAATAAAGTAAGGCACGAGCAACGCCGTTTTTATCAGACAGGGACAGTGATAGTTTGTCGCGCGGTAAACTATCACAGTTTCACTTTTTATCATCACGTGAAACGGGACGGCGATAGTTTTTCGCGCGATATAAACGGCATCGCGCGTGTCATAGTATGGTGGTACTAGTTGATTAGGATGGAAGGTCTTAAGTCATGCCTCGTTAGTCCTTGTTCATATACAAAGGGTAATTAGGCTAAGTATTACGCAGTGAACGACGTATCGTAACGGGATAAAAAAAATTAAATAATTTCAAAACGACACAGTGTGTTGGTCACAAATGGAAGGATGTAGGTTCTGCCTACACCTCCGGGAAAGAGGCATATTTAATGCCCACTTAATTTTACTGCCTAAAATACTAAATAAATAAGAAGATTTTTAAAAAATACATACATACTTTTCAGCTGTTTGGCTTAATGATAGTATTGAGATTCAAATAGTGACAGGTATACAATTTATAAATTAAATTTTGGTTTGTAGTCATCTTTTTTCTTTCTTTTTATAAATAACTAGATGTGCCCGCGACTTCGTCCGCGTGGAATAGTTATTTTGGGCATCATATTTATTTTTGCAAACATTCTCCTCGGCTTTATCAATTATAGCTGCTAATTGTTATGCGACTTGGCGACGACTTGGCCCACATCATTACCCGCGACCGAACGGAGACCGTATATATGCGTTTAGGGTGAGAGGTTGTGCGTTTGTGTGTTTGTTTGTGCAAACCAATATCTTCTAAGATGTTCATTGAAATTAAGTGATATCAAAGACAGTTGTGTTTACAATTAAATACTCATAATCAACAACAATCTTAAAAGATAGAGACATAATCAGTTTAAAAGTAGGTAAGAGGTAAAAACAGACAAACATACAAAGGAAGTATTATACGTAGAATGATACCTATCTATATGTAGGAAGTAGGATAGAGCAGGGCGATCGAAAGATGCGGGGTGAGGGGGTGGGGGCGGTCAGGCGGTCACGCGTATTAGAAAGAACGCTGGTTCGCCGTATTAAATGTTTCGCTGCAAATTGCTTATAACGACTATATCTCAAAACCTATTCGTCTGATTTATATACTGTAAATGGCAATTTTAGTCTACATGAAAAGCCGAAAGTAATAAACATATTTATTTGGATAAGGATTAATACTGAATTAAAGAAAATTGGTTTCAAAATAACTTATGTTTATAATGAAAAAATAATCTTAAAAATGAACATAATTGTAAGTAAACCTTAAGAGATAGATATATGCTCTCGCGGACTTTTTTGTGGCAAAAAATGAGTACTTCACATCTTTAGTACATTGTTTTACTATATCTTTGTTGGTTTGCGCAGCGTTCGCGTGGAAAGCTCGCAGATGGCCGACTCATTCAACTTTTACCTGCATTGTTGACGTTTCCCGTAGGAAATCCGGGATAAAATGTAGCCTATAGCCTTCCTCGATAAATAGACTATTTAACAGTGAAAGAATTATTCAAATCGGTTCAGTAGTTTCTGAGATTAGCGCGTTTAAACAAACAAACAAACAAACTCTTCAGCTTTATAATATTAGTATAGATTTTAGTTTTAAATTAATTAGTTTGTAAGTATCTTTTTTCTTTCTTTTTATAAGTAGTTTGAGCTTTAGTTTTAATTTGATTTAATTATAATAGTTTCATATATAAATTTTATAATAAATACATACAAATATAAAATAATTAAAAATTAATTAAAAATTATTTATGTGACAGGTTGCTAGCCCATTGCCTAAAAAAAGAAAAGGACCACTCCATCTCGTTCCCATGGATGTCGTAATAGGCGACTAAGTGATAGGCTCATATAAATAATGAAGGTTTTAAACGCGCACGTAAACTTTATCTCGGACGTTTCAAATTGTGTTATAATGATCCGTGGTCACCGAGCGAGTGTATTAAGATTAATAAATAGTATAATGCAACACGAAAGTTTAAAATCGGTTAAATTAAATCTTACCGCCCCCTGTCGGCATAAGTATGAAACAATCATTGCCGAGCAGAGCCGCGTTGATGACCTGAAGTTGATTGGGACGGAAGGCCTTGAGACCAAACTTCTCCTTGAACATCTCCATCATGAGACCGGAGTGGGGGTAGTCCAAACCGTCGAATTCGCCTGCAATTATTACGACAACTTTGATATGCAAATCGGATTTTTTGGCGGGAATCGAAATGTCAAGTCTATAAAATTAGTGTTGCAGTGATGATATAATCACAACGTTGGAAAAAAACCCTATTCCCTGACCCTATTTTCTATAGACGGCTTCTGTGGCGCAGCGATAGTACGCTTGTCTGTGACACCGACCCGGGTTCGAATCCCGGCCAGGGCATGATGAGAAAATAACTTTTTCTGATTGGCCTGGGTCTTAGATGTTTATCTATAAAAGTATTTATTATAAAATACAGTATCTTTGAATTATTATCTCGTAACACAAGCCTCGAACTTACTTCGGGGCTAACTCAATCTTTGTAATTTGTCCTGTATATATTTATTTATTATTTATAATTTATATTTATTTATCAATATAATACTCAAGAAATCATCCAACAAACCAAAATGCGGATTCGATTCATATTCACATCACAAGATAAAGGAGATTACGAAATTACGAACAGAGTAATCCACAAATTCTATTTATTACACAAGTCTCAAACTCACTATGAGGCTAGCTCAATCTGTGTAATGTGTTACTTGGATATTTATTTATTCTATAAATCTTAATAACACACCTGTTATTCCATCATTCTTTGTACCAGCATGGAAATCACCCATCCCTTCATACTTGGGCTTCATCTCCTCACCAGTAACAGTCTGCTCCATCAAATTTATCACGTCACTGTCGTTAGTAACTGGTTCAATTTCATCTTCGAAATCTTCTATCCTATACTCCGGCCACCCATCGTCATCTACCGGAATCTCTTTATTGTTAATCACTTCAACATTTTGACTTGTATTCGAGTCACTTATATTTATAACACTATCTTTAGCCGGCGTTAGTAAGTCTACGTCATCTTCCATATCAAGTGGCACTTCATAATCGTCTTCCTCGTCCACTAATGAAGTTTCTTTCACTATAGGAGAAACTATTGTACAAGGTTTGTTGAAATTAAGCAAAGAACTCTTACTAAATTGCGGCGGTTGAAATTCTACAGAGCTATTTGCGATTGGTGTTATTTTCTTTGGTTCTTCTTGCACTAAAGGCTTCAATTTCTCCGAAGCGCTTTTAAGTCTTTCTAATGTATTGGAAGGGACATCTCTAACTGGGGTAGATTTATTACCAAGCTCTTCCGCTGTTCGCGATGGCCGCTTGAACACAAATTTACCTTTACTCCTATTTGACCCTTCAGGTGTATCTAACTCTGATACATTTTCAGACTGAATATTATCTAAATTTTTGGAAGAATTACAAGGTGAAAAAGCGTCGAATGACAAAGATTTCTTAGCCATCATATCCGAATATATTGTTTTACTTGTACTGGGTCTGTCAAAATGTATTGTATCAGGTGTTGATGTTTTTATGTCAGTTTTAATTTTATCAATATCCAAAGGCTTAATACCACGGATTTGACTACTTTCAAGATCGAAGTCTTCTAAATCATCATCATAGTTAAGGAGAGAGGGACTTTCATAGCCATTTGATTTATTAAGACTATTATCTTTGATCGGCGATTCTAAAGTTTGTGTTAATTCCTCTTCTTCTGGTTTTTGTTGTATGGCAGTCTTTAATTTAGCTTTCAAATGTTTTAATTTAGTATAAGTCTTGTTGTCGTAACCGGGGAACTTCTCTTTGATACAGTTTGGGATTCTATCAAAAGCATTGCTTATTTTCTCTAATAATTCTATGTACATTGTTTTACAATCATCTATATCTTTATATTTTAAAGTACTTTTACTCTGAAACATCAATATTTAGGCTAAGAAAAAACTATACCAGTGAAAAAATAGATAAACATATTTTCAAAAAAATCAGCCATAGACCAGTTGATGACATACTAAAGCCCATATCCAATAGATATCTTGCAGTTACAATTGGAGATGATGAGACTTACCTTTAATTTCTTCAATGCTGGTGTTTGTGACACTTTACTCAAAAACTTTGAAATTGAATCATCTAGTTTCAAGTTCTTCAGAGGATCCTTGTCTTTCTGCGGACTGCTTTTTACTGGAGTTGTTACATTCTTCTCTGGTTTAACGTGAGTTGGCTTTGTTTCTGCTGGATGTTTAGTTTTGGGAGGAGAGGGAGTGGCACTTATTCTTATAGACCTATCAGATTTTTCAAGACTTATTTTATGGATAGATGGAAAAGCATCAGGTAGACTGTTGGCTTCGTCATCCTGAAAAAAACTATAAAATTTTACATACCTAATAAAAAGTAAAATTTACTTTACCTTTTATTTTTACCTTTCAGTGCTTAGAAAGAGTGTTCAATTTTTGAGTTATCTGAATATATCCATAGTCTATTTGAGGAATGGACAAATTAAAAAATGTCTTCTCCTTCTTCAATTTAAGAGTTAACTTTTGTTGGTGGATATAGGTAGAGCTTTCTCCATTCATCTCTTGTCTCTGAGTAACATCTTAACATTTAATAATTTAATGGAAATATACAAACCACATCCATGGCATCAAAAATGTCATTGCTTATATTGTCAACTTGGTTTCTGCTATATTCATTATTTTTCAAGGCATCCACTTTATTACTGGCTTTCACACTAGGAAGTATGCACGGCGATACATGTACTTGGTTCTCTTTTTGACTTAATGTGAGCTGAAATTATAGGATTACCCTCAGTAAGTACAAACAAAGGCAAAGGAAGAATAATAGAATATTTATTTGCATTTGGTTACTGACTAAAGATTCATTATCATTATTCATAAATAAAATATTAAAAAGTAGGTTACACTTACAGTTGGTGGCAGACTATCACTTGTGAGTTTCTTGAATGGTGGTGTCCCTAAAATATTTAATTTCATAAATAAATAACTACCTCTATGTATATCAAGGGGCTATGGGGCGAACCTTAGACCATGATCATAATTGCGTAAGTCAAACCTTTAGAAAAAGCTTCTAGTTTATCTTGTCATCTTTGGGTTTGTGCTTAAAATTAAAGTTTGTTTCTTCTTTAAATTATATGAATTTACACCCAATAAATAATTTAAATTACAGTTATTTACAGATCATAAAGTATATATATGTCTAGTCTAGAAGGTTAGTAGTGAATTGATTAAATTACAAACTGTTAGATGCTTACAACTTAAAAATGGATACTGCATTAGGTATTTAATATATATCCAGTGTATCCGCATTAATTCTAGCCGAGATTTCAAAGCACAGGATTAGCTAAACTTATGCTGTCTTAGTAACAAATAAATAAAAACTTACAAGAACTGCTTGAATTAGTGGCTGTGGTAGTAGATTTAGATTTCCATACAAATTTAGATTTTTTCTCAGTTGTTGGTTCATTGCTACCACTGAAACAATAATTATTATTGGTTAATCAAGTGTTGTATTATAAATAAATAAAAATAAAATATGTTTATTTCAGACACAGTCCAGAGTTGTTAGTAAATCTTATGTACTAATGTTAGTAATAATTTGACACGTTTTTATTTAAGCTCGAATGCTGTCGAGTTCAGTGACATAAAAAGGGCCCATCTACCCTGCCAGCGATGACTCTGAGTAGACGATTGGGGGTGCCGTTCAACCTGCGCATCAAGGAGGCTACCCTCTTTCGGGCTATAGCTTGAAAAGTGTCAATTTGAGCCTGTACGAACATACCTGATGCGGAGCAGTATCTTGGCAACCCCAAGAGCGCCCTCAAGCCATTATTATATGTAACACGTAGGGCACTGTATGCCCTCTGCGTAAAGTTGACCCATAGACTGCATGTGTAAAATACCTGGCAGTATGCCTTAAACAACGTTATTTTTACACTACAGGGGCACTTAGCAAATCTACGGGCCAACATATTACATCTGACAGACAATGCCCTACGCTCCCTATCAATGTCCAGGTCATCACTAAGGTTCTCCGTCACCCAGTGCCCCAGGTACTTGAACTGCGAGACCCGTTTAAGCGGCGTACCAGCAAGCGAGACAGGCGGGACAGATGAATATGTCCTAGCGGTAGCCTTAAACATTAAAAATTCGCTCTTGGTTGCATTGTACCTGAGGCCATGGGCCACGGCGTAACGCTCATAGACTGAGATCAGTCGCCTGAGACCGCTGATTGATGGGCTCAGCAGCACCATGTCGTCAGCGTAACTTATGTTGTTAAAAAACGTACCGTCCACAGAACATCCTATCATAATGCTGCTGAGCTCACGAACCAGCTGGTCCATGTAAAGGTTGAACAGCGTCGGTGAGGTTAACCCCCCCTGCCTCACCCCACACTCCATTGCGTATTCCTGAGACAAAGAGCCCGCCCACCTAACATAGTTGCTCTGGTTACCGTACCAGTACTTGAAAATATCTATAACTTCTTTTGGTACTTCTGTATTATCAAGTTTGCTCCAAAGTTTGTCGTACGATATGAGGTCGAATGCTTTAGAAAGGTCCAAAAAACAGGCATAGACAGGTGTTTTTCTATCCGTGTAATACCGGACAGTATGCTTGAGACAAAGAACAGCTGATTCGGTAGAGAGTCCGGGTCTGAACCCGAACTGCGCATCATGGAGAGTGATATGCTTGGTTAGTTGTCGATCAAGCAAACTGTCCAGCACTTTAGCAAGGATAGCGGCTAATGAAATGGGCCTATAATTTTGTATATCCGACTTATCACCCATTTTGTTTTTTGGGACTGGCACAACTAAGGTCAACATTAACTCTTTTGGCAAGTATGCATGTCCCACACAAAGAGTATAGAACATCGCCAGCACGCGCGACAAGTGTGGCCCCGCGTGCTGAAGATGCTCGACACTGAGTGAGTCATGTCCCGGGGATTTACCACGGGTCATGCCTTTTATTACAGTGGCCACCTCTTTGGTAGAAAAGTGTAAATAGTCCTGTTGACTATCACTTGCATTGATTATACTATGTTGCATGGATGGCCCCAACGGTGAAACAACCTTAAAGTGGTCTTTAAACTGGTTTGCTATTGCGGTAGGATTGTTAATGCCCCCCACACTGGCAGGCATACCCGAAGGGTGATTAAGTTTGCTAGTTTGTTTCCAGAACTTGTCAAACCGTTTAGCAGCGTGATGGGAAGCAATCAAGTCCATTTTTATTTCTTCTTGACTGTCTTGACACCATTTTAGTTTAGACTTAAACAACCTTCGAGTCTCACACATCTCATTATAAATGGGCCCTGAGGAGGGTTTATTAAAAAATACCCAATTCATAAAACTAACTCTGGCCGCGCTGTGGGCATCCTTAACATGCTTATTCCATCCAATGATAGAATTATGTCCCTTTTTTGTTTTGCATTCGTATGACAAAACAGATGCGTCAATTAAAATATTCACAATTTGGATATACATTTTATCAATTAATTCTTTATGCATAAAATTATTACATTTATGGTCAATACAATTCTTAAATTCTGATGGAAAAACAAATTGTTCAAACTTATTATTACAAACGTCATTATATTTATCTATTTGGTTACTTTCTCGGTTCCCCCAAAGTATTTTATTAATAGAACCATAATTTTTCTCTGTTGATGACACAGATTTAATTGCATTAATCTTTATTTCTACACGCAATGGGAAATGGTCTGACCAGCGAACATCATAAAGCACCCTTATACTTGAAATAGATTGATACGTTATGTCGACACAACACAATGGTCTAACCAGCTGGTGGTACCGTGACAGTCACTTATGTATGTATGTGTTACCTTCAAGTCCGAGGAACTTCCAGTCCGCACACACCCACTGTTGTTCATCACAGTAACTGTCAAGCTCTCTGCCGAATAACGTACTATGGTCTGCATTAAAGTCGCCCAGTATGTACACAAACTCGGTGTTATATTCGTCCACAATTGCACTTATTTCACTTAGGCACTCGGTATATTCGGGGAGGTTGTCGTCCGAAACAGTGGGCATATAAACAGAAAACACTAACAGTTGCCGATCTGATAACACTATCTTGATTGCCGCTAGACGCGCACTTTTACAGTCTAACACTGAGACTGTATTAAATACACTTTTACGCCATAACAAAGCTACGCCGCCGTAGGGTCTTCCTCTTAAAATTCCCACAGACGTATCTACCGCCGATTTGCCACAGTACGCAAATTCACTATCGATGGTACCTAGATATGTTATATCGTGCGGCCATAGCCATGTTTCCTGTAGGGCCACTAAGTCTGCCGTTCTACAAAGGCTTCGCACAGCGTCAATGGACCTTGTAACCGATTTACAGTTATAACTTATTAGATTAAAATTGTTTAAGTTATTTTGCATCATTAATGTCAATTTATGATTTTTCTGTTCATGTCATTACTATCTTTCACCTTGTTTTGTCCATAATCCTTGAAATAGACAAAACGGCGAAATGATATCCCTTCCGGCCACAAGTCATCTTTCAAAAACAGTGATAATTTCGTTTCTGGAATAAATATTTTATATGAGTTATATCCCCTCTTGTACTTCATCTCAACCTTTTTAAGGGTCACTGTGACTCGTGTTTTGTCCATAATGTAGTCTATGATATCTTTTTCAGATGTATCATGGTGAACACGGTTAATAAATAGCGGGATTTTTGTTTCAGCAGCTTTAAATTTACTATTAGGTTCCATTATTGCCTTTCCTTGTGTACCCAATAGACGATTTCTATGCCTTTTCTTCTGATTTAGTGTCCATTCTTCTGACGGTTTTTCTATTTTGAACTCATCTCCACTCTTAATAACGTCGCAAACAAAACATTGCAATCGACGGATTTCGTGGCCACACACTGTTGTTGTTCGCACGGAGACTCGGGCGCCGATAATTCACGCCCAGCTGTGACAGGTACCGCAGGTGTGAGCGAGACCCTGTCTGCCGTACAGCGCTCGGGGGAGGGAGATAGATGGATACTTGGCCGTTGCTCCGCAATAGGTTCCCATGATTTTTCGACTATGTGGGTAAGACCCATTGGACCGCTATCGAGACAAAAACTGTCGTTTACAACTCCACCGCGTTTACGATTTATGTTTAAATCGTAATTATGAAAGCTCGTCTTGCTAGATGCGCTATCTTTAATGTCTTTTAGCTCCTGTCTCAATTCACTTAACTGTGTAGATGTGACATAAGTTTCTTGCACTTCTCTGAGTCCTCCTTGTAGTATCAATATGTCTTTTAGTAGTCTTGTGGCATCGATGTGATCAAAATTTATGGGGGGTAGTTTTTGAAGATCACGAGCACAAAAGATAGGGACTAGTTCAGGATCAGTCTCTTTGAACAAGGCTATCACGTCGAATAAGTCTCTTTTCGACTTACCGTCCCGCCTTCTTCGAATCATCGGTGCCAACGTTTGCACGGATTCAAATAGTAGGCGCTTTGCATTCTCAATATCCGTTTCGGAGAATGATTCTTTGCAAATTCGTACTAAACACTCTTCGTTCATAATATCCACTTTGTTTTGGATAAATGCCAGCACTTCACAGATCACTATGTTGCAGTTATTACATTTAATTACGGAAGAAGCCATTTTTAACGAACTCGCTTTGACAGCTCGAGGCAAAATTATACACTTAATATTAATTTATAAAATTTCTAATAACCTGGGACTGGTGCTTCTGCTAGAATCTCTGCTTGTTTTCTTAACAAAGTTCAATAATGAGTATTTTTTATCTAGCCCTCTCTGAGACATTATTGTTTATGTTTGAAACCAAATATTTATCAACGAAACGGCATAAACATGATAAAATTACGAAAACGCGCAACAACGAAAACAAAAAATATAACCGCGGCCCGCGATATTTTTCACTTCCTCAGCTGATTGTCAAAATCAAAATGTCGATTCTGACACTGACATCCCGTACAAACCTTTCTTTCAAAAATCAAAAATGTTTGATAAAAGGAATGTCAAGTTGTGCTAATCAAATGTCAAGTTAATCAAATTCAGCACCTTGAGATTTTGTTGTGAAAGATAAATGTGAATTAATGAATTAAATATGTCCCTTAGAAAAGCATTTAGTTTATCAAAAACTTTATCAGTACATAATCAGACCTCAAAGTTTAATGTAACAAATTCAAAACAGAAGAAATGGCTTATTACTGCAGATTCAGTTCGAACTTATTCTACCGATAATTTAGGTTAGTTCTATTTTTTCTACATTTTTCGAGATCGTGTTAACTCGGAACTTCTTAAAGATTAAGAATTAACCAGATCACAGTTTTGTATAAAACCAGATTTTGTAGTCGTTCAATTATATGAGAAAAATAATTGCACAATAATTTATTATTTAACATTTACAACACCCCAGCACATTTCAAATTATGCAAAGTAAACCTTTGAAAATTGAAATTTACCATCGCCATGCACATTCTTGGGGTGTGTCTCACAAAAACCAAAGAAACAAAATCTTGCTTGTATGTAGTACCTTTATTAAAAAAATGGTGATTAGTTTATATGTATTGTCTTTATTAGGAGATAAAAAAGAAATCAAAGCAGAAAAAGTGGACATTCTGGGCCGGTTCTTTCCACAAGCTCCTCTCAGCAGTGAGGATGCACAGGTCATCAAGAAGGAGCAGGAGCAGTTTGATAAGGAAAACAAGGAGAAGACGGAGGAGAATGAGAAGAGTTGGAGACGGATGAAGATAGGGTAAACAATATCAACTTCTAAAATTAAGTGAATATGTATTAGGTATTTCTTCTTGTTTGTTATCTTTTAATTATGTTATAGAAATATTGTTATTAGGATGTTCTTGTCAAATATATTAACTCATTTTTAATGGAAGGTTAGAGTTAGAAGAAAGGCGAAAAAGAGCTCACCAATTGCACCATTGAGGAACTCCAAATGCACTGATATAGGCATATTTTTTTGTGATTGCAAAGTTTTGATGATGTTTTTTGTTTTATTTAGTCTTAAAATGTAATGGAATTTTTTTATATACCTTTATACATACATAATAATGCAGTGCTTTTCCAGACAGATAGGCAGATGCTGTATCTTACCACTTGCCAAGATCTCTGCATTCTTATTTCACTTCATAAACATTCATAACTCTATTTATTATATATTTTTTGTTTTTATTCTACATATTGAAGTTAACTTTATAATTAATAAAAAAAATAAATCTGAAAATAATTTCCCATTAGTTTTGGCGTGTTTGGTGGTGCGCTGACCGTAATGGGCGGTTGCCTAGTAGTGGAGATGGGAGCTCCGCGGCGCGGCGAAGACGGACAGATCTTAGAGGATGAGTTCTCCAATCTGCCTGTGGTGCTGCAGTACCTCAAGCGGACCTGGAAGGAGCTTACTTTCTATGAAAAGGTATGCTCACACACAGACAAACAGACATAGGTACAAATTACAAGACCATTTTTATTTAGCTGGTTTACTGATAGTCTATTCAATCAGATTATGAGAAAGATCAAGAAAATATATTTTGAACAAATAAAAGAAAAATTTCACAAAAAAATAAAAAATAAATATAGATAAAGAAGAGATGATGACACTCCACTTAAGAGTTAGCTCTGAAATGTAAGTAGAATGATGGTATTTAGATTCAGATAGTGATGTAGCTCAAACACCTAAATTAAAGAAGAATCTCAAGTCCGTTCACTAGATTAATTCTTACACCCTTGAGCAGTAACTGCCAAATGTATGCAGAGCTGCTATGTTTTCCTCAGTTTGTATGTCTTTTAAACTTATGTAACTTGAGTAATTGATATATGGTCTTGGTGGGTTCACATAGCATCTGTAAGATAGTAGATAATTTTTTAAGCTTTGTAACTTAAGTACTGTATTTTGTTATAATGTTTGTTTACATATTAGTAGTTTAAGTTTGTAATAATTTGGTGACTTAGATTTGTATCTAATACATATTCATAGCTTAATGTATTTTGTTTAATTCAGACAGACAGATTACGCAGATTGAGTTAGCCTCAAAGTAAGTTTGAAACATATATTACGAGATACTTACTCAATGAACTATATTTTAAAATAAATACTTATATAGATAAACATCCAAGACCCAGGCCAATCAGAGAAAGTTCATTACTCATCATGCCCTGGACGGGATTCGAACTCGGGATCTTCGGTGTCACAGACAAGCATACTGCCGCTGCGCCATGAGGCCGACGATTCAATAACACAATGAATGTTTTAATAATATTAATTTCCATCAGATGATCAAGGAGCCGTCTCGCGAGAAACTCCTGCCAGATCCTCTTCCGGCTCCGTACCAGCCGACTTACACTCTGGTACTGGAGTTCACTGATGTGTTAGTGCATCCCGATTGGTCTTATCAGACCGGCTGGAGGTGAGTGAGCTACACATGGTTTGTTGGTACCGTGTAAAAATACTTAAGGTGTATTAAAATTTTATTCAAGTGACAAGTTTAGAATTTGCGCTGACAGCTCCATCATAATCTTAATTTGTATTCTGGCGCATTAAGGAATGATTTAGGGTACACATATAACCATGATACAAGAGTGGAAATGTTAGGAAAGATTTCTCCTTTGATTCAAGTGGGAAATTTAGGCAATCATATTAGAGCAAATGTTGTCTGCCCTCTGTTTAGAAGAACTAGCACCTGTATGAAAGACCTATTAAAAATCGAACTGCGGTTCAAATCGCTTGTGGTATGAAACTTCTTAAAAGACCCAACTAATGTTAAATTGAGACTTCAACTTGAAAACAAAAGAAGAATAGAGAATGCATGCAATTCTTGCATGCTTAAAGAGAAGCAGTTTCCAGTGCCATGCAATTAGATTAATAACAGCCTGTAATGGATTAAATTCCAAATTATGCTTATAACATTTCTAGATTCAAAAAGCGTCCCGGCCTAGACCAGTTCCTACAATCCGTAGCCAACTCAAACTATGAAGTGGTGATTTTCACTACGGAGAACGTGTTTATGATCTGGCCCGTCATAGACAAGCTGGACCCGGAGAACAAGCTGATCAACTACAGGCTGTTCAGAGACTCCACGCATTTCATTGATGGCGTGCATGTTAAGAATCTCGACGGATTGAACAGGGATCTTTCTAAGGTACATAAGTTGCATTAAAAGTTAGCATACAAAGAAATCTGGAAAGTATCATATCAAGGGATAGCGTTTAAAATGCAAGGTGACGAACTTAAAAAGTTGAAGCTCTTCCTCCTAGTCCCGGTTACATCCACACCTCTCTGGAGAGCAGCCGGGGGTACGCCTTGTGACCATGATTTTGGATCGGATAGTTAAAATTTTTACACAAAGTAACTCGTACCAGACTTCTGCAAACTTTGCAGGTAATCTTTTGGATCATGGTAAAAGATGCACTAGATGAGAACGTGCCTATTCCTTTCGTTACCTTTTACGTCATACTGTTAGAGGCTATGGAAGCAATAAACAATAGAGATACCATAAATATCTAAATATTAAAATGATTTCAGGTAATAGTAGTGGACTGGAACAAGGAATCCACGAAATTCCACCCGCAGAACACGCTCATCCTGAAGAAATGGAAGGGCTCAGACGACGACACCTCACTCCTAGATCTAGCCAATTTGCTTCAGAGTGAGTAGTTTTTAATTCTATTTTTTATTATCAATTTTAAACGAAACCTTAGTCAAAGTATACGAAAAAGTCTTCGTGACGATAGCAAATGTAGTTTTAGAACTTAGGACTGGTAAAATTAGGGCGAGGCAAGGATCAAGAATCTTGACTCTAAATAACGTTAGTTGATTGTTGATAGTTAAATTTTTCCTTAGTTGGTTAAAGACCTCTTGTTTTAGCTCGCTGAGTCTTTTATTACATTTTTAAACTGTTAATTCAATTAGATTTTTTACTTTTAACACACAGCGATAGCAATGTCCGATGTGGCTGACGTTCGCGATGTCCTAACCTACTACAGCCAGTTCGACGACCCTATCGCCATGTTCAGAGAGAACCAGAGGAAGCTCATGGAGCAGATGGAACAGAAGGAGAGGGAGAACCAACACGAGCAGCCACTCACTAGGAACTGGCTCCGGTCCTTTACAAGGCGCTAGGTGAGGTTTCAAAGTATTTCAGCTATCTTGACGATATCATAGTCATGTGTAACAAGTTGGACGATCATGTTCCAAAAAAACAAAACCAGAGAAACTAATGGAGAAGGAAAGGAAACCACCGAGTTTGGTTTGGCTATGTCTCTGGCCAGCTGTTTCGCTTTCCGCGCAGGGAACAACACATCTAAGGAAAAGATTTAAAGGATTTCTTAACATTCCTTTCCAATCTTATATGTCTGCTGTCTATAAATTAGGGTGCGAGGTAGAAATAAAGATATAGGTGTGTGTAACAATATTCTTAATGTGTTCTTTTTTTCTTTATTCAGGCTATGGATGACTGCCACTAGATCCGAGATTACGATAGCAGTCTGTAAAGAAACTACTTTGGTCCAGGCCCTTGACACACTAGCGCGTATTCTGTGCTTTATTTTAAGGCTGCGTTCTCACTAGAACCGAGAAAGAATAAGGGCTAGAAATAAAGACCGGCATTTAAAGGTAGCACAATATATTTTCTTACCAATACTTCGCCAATTCGATGTCTGGTCATCTAATGAATTGTACCTAATTGGCTTGTAAAGGATTGGAAATACCATAAACATATGAAATATGTCATTTCTGTTTACTTTGGATGCAGACATTAATAGACTTTAAACGATGAACATGAAGTTGAAATTAGTCTGAAATTTATTCAACTGAGATCATAGGTGCACATACTTTTGAAGCATTCAAGAGATAAATATGTTCTCTCAAATATCTTTTCCATTTTACTTTTAAATGACATATATTATTCATCATAGCTCTTGTAGCATGATGAGTTATATAATTTACTGTTTATTGGGCGAATGTAATAAAAATACACTAATTTTAATTGCGTTGGGCATCGTCAATATTTTGTAACTATTTATTCCTATCTACTATGTATTGTACAGAGATATTAACATTTCTTCCTTTTTTTTTGTTTATAATATAATTATAAGCATGTAAGTACTTATTGTTTTCGGTTGGCGACCCAACGTTCTGTTATACAAAATGCAATTATAAACATTTCCTCGTAAAGTCCTTAGTACCTGAAGAGGAAAGTTTAATATCGCATTAAGAAGCATTTGTTATGTTGGTAAATTAATTTTATGTATAAATGTTGGCATGACTGCTTAGCGTGTATGCGGATATGTTTGTAAACTCAGTCATTATAGATAGGAAATATAGTCGTTTAATAAATAAATTTAGTTTTATTTATTCATCTTCAGTGTACATGTTTATACTTAAATCTATGTGCGTTTGTTCGGAGTTATTATTTTCACTGATAGCATCCCAAGCGTCTAATAACTCAGGCATTACTTCCTCATTCTTAAAAACGTCAATTATTTCATTTTCATCAGGCATTGGTTTAGATGTATCTATCTCAGACTTGATGCCGTCAAACACATCCGGCATTCTTCTTAGCTCCTTCCAAACACTACTAAAATCGTAAACTCCAGTCACTTCAAACGGTTTCTTCTTAGCTTTGTACGTTTTTGCCCATTCGTCTAACCTGTTTACCGCATCGTTTTCCATAAGATCGTCCAAGTACAAAGGATAGAGCATATGCGAAGAAATGTCACCTACCGAGTTTTGCATCAAAATAGCATATTTACTGCCAATGTCTACTTCCACTTTACCAGTAATCGAGTATACTAGTCTGGGATCTATAGGATTATTCATATCCATGCAGAGAAGCTTCGTTCTCGCTTCATATAAAGTATTGAAAACGCTTGGCGGACGGTAAGGCATGGAAACTCCATCAATATCTGTCAACCTGGTAAGTCTATCAGCATAATTACTAACAACACACATGTCTTCACACCATTGACTACTCAAAATTATTAACTCCTTATTCAATTCGGCTTTACGCACTGAAATGTATGTTGGCACGCATTGCATGCCATGCGTCCACCGTTGAACAACTTTCAACTTGTTCTTTTTACTACACCGTGAATCCATGAGGAATAAATGATGTTCAGATGTGAAGTAGAAATTAGGGGAGCCCTCAACTTGGAACGCTGATGACAATGCATTGCAATCCAATTCATCTACTATACCCGATACTCCATTCCAAGTGTTTATCGCTGAATGAGTTCGTTTGTCATATCCTGTGATAGCCTTTCTATCCACATGCATATAAACACCCCGAGAAGCTCCAATCACTGTATTCCAATTATTAACTATGGAGTCTTTATTTCTTTTCAGTTGTACCGATCTTCCAGTCATCCTGTCTATATTCACTATAATTAACTTACAATTTAAATCGGTAACATACAATATATTTTTATGAACAATATCAAATGCTATACTAGTGAATGGTAGTTCAGACTCGAAAGATTTTAATTTCACCAGCTGCAGTTTTGCATCATTTTCTATAATTTTCAGTATAAATATTTTGTTGACTGTCCGTAACACTATAATGTTGTCTGAAGAACACACCGTTTCCAAAATATTGTGCTCGCAATCGAAATATATAGTATCGTCGTGATCAATGGTCAAACTGTCTTTGTGGAATCTTGATAATGCTGAAAAATAATACTAGTTACTAATCAAACATTAAAGCTAAGGAACTGAAGGGTAAGCGAGACGCGGCGCGACATTTCATTCACTATGAACTAGTAGGTGGCTGTGTGTGTAGCTTTTACACGTCGATATCCGTTGCGGGGTAGACAGAGCCAACAGTTAAGAAAAAAATGTCAATCCACATTAAGAAAAAACAATACAAACGTGACAAACGTGGCAAGCCACATACATCTCTCTCATCTTTGCATATGTATAAAAGCCGCATCCACCAATCTGAGAATAAATTTAAGCCTTCAATTTCATTGATAACTGGGCTGGGGTAAATTGTACACTTTACAAAAATACTTACAAACACAAGTGAATTCACTGTGCACTAAATAGTCTACCCAATGCACACATACAAGTTGCAGATTGCCTTTCCCACCATAATACCAGTTGTATGATGCTGTAAACCTCTCGTCGGGATCGCTGTCCACAAGAGCCGCTAGATCTACCAGGTGTTGTGGTAACCGCATAACTTCATCATTTAACTGCTCAATTTTTGTCTTTTCTGCCGCAACACCAAGACACACTAGAAAGACACGAATACTTTAACATGACAAAATAATATGTTGACGATTCTAAACTTACATTAGCTGAAGTTATTGAATGTAAAGAGACAGGTGGTAAGTGGTCCGCAATCATAAAAAAATCAGAAAATCCTTTGATAGAGCTAGGTGGAAAGATATTGGAGGGGCATATGCCCAGCAGTAGGGAATATAATCATATGTGCTAAAGAAGAAGAGGTGGTAAATATACTCAGTAGGTATGTAATAATGATTTATTAGCACATGGTGATGTGGTCATATTTGCAAAATTTTGGGAAAACCAATCTGAACAATATTTATGGTTAGTGCTTACATTTCACATGAAAGTTATGATGACTATCAATAAAATCTTACTTACAATTTTTCTGTCTGTGAATTTTATACTTCCATTCATATTTAAGTCTTAGTAATTCTGATACGGGATCATCTTTGTGCTGATGGTTGATTTTTGTGATATATTTCGGCAATAAACTTTTGTACGCAAACTTTTCAAAGTAGGTATAATTGATTTCTCCATCATAGTTGTCCGTGAATGCGTTAAGTGGGTGGCCAGGGAGGGCAAAATGGAATAAGTACCTATCTCTTGCTGATCTGATTCCTTTATACCTCCGCTGGGCCAGCAGCTGGTGGTATAGTCTGTAGGGCTTGCTGAAGGTGGTTTCTCGGTGGTAAAGATCATGGATAAGGTCTGGCAGAGGTGCAGTGTTATCTATTGTAATTTTAGATTTCAGATCAGTGTTTCTTTTTCTCTGAAACAAAAATATGAGTTATTAATACATTTGACTAACTCGACAAAGTTAAGTAAAACAACAAAAAAAAAGAATAGTTTTGTTAACAACGAAGTTTGTTATAACCAACAAAAGTGACTCTTTTGATTGCAACTAGCAATTAGAATATTTTGCCAAGACTAAGGAGTTAAATAAATACGCTAAGAAATTATATTTATATTTATTATCAGTTTTACAAATTAATCTTTGCCAACATTGCATAACCTATAACCGAAATAATATTTATTACCTTGACTCCTTTTTTGGATTCCATTACAATGACCTCAAATATTTTAATAAAAGGTATTTGTTACTTTTGAATTAATTATATTGTTTTTATTTTTCTCCAAATAAATAGAGAATTGAGTAAGAGAAATCATTCGAAGATCGAACTTTTGCGGTACTTTTGACGTTTGTTTGTTTTTCTGTCAATCAAACCAACCTTCAGTCAGGTCAGCCATCAACGCGTAAGTGTAATTTTTTTATCTGTTTAGGTCAAAAACAACAACAATAACATTTGTTATGATTTTTACGATTTAAAAAAACAGTCTCGTTTGTCTTTTTTTATAAAGTTTTATGTTTGTATCAATGATGAACACAAAAACTACAAGACTGATTTTGATGAAATTTTGTAGTGGTACCTGTAGCACTTCTCTTCCTGGGAATGGAATTCCCACTAAAAGCGAAATTCAAAGAGATAGCTAGAGAAGTAGAGTAGCAGGTAATGCACCACTTCCACAAACACGCGCGGTCGTCTATTTGTCATGTCAGGTCTTGTTGGAGTCTCAAATGAAGAGTCGTTATTGAGTGTGCCACACTCCATAAACTGTATGGACATGTACTGTAGTGTGGCGGGATTGGTGGATTGCTAAATGAATAAATGCTTTATTTATAACTGTCCCAAATAGGTTGATTAACCTGGAACCGGAGGGTGATATCCAAGGTGGCATGCAATGCCATATTTAATATAGATTAAGCATGTAACCTACATACCATTGAATTATAATATTTTCGAGCTAGGCACAGTCCAATTAAAATACCATTAACCATTACTCCATGGTATATTAGGCATGGCAACCATCAATTGAAATCCACTCATTGGTACTAAGGTCACGTCAATGTTTTTTACATTTTTATTTTGTCTCCTATTTTGTAGGGTGATGGGAGGTCTGGCTCCTACCAACCTTCTGGCCACCCGGATTGGACCGTGTTATGCCAATCCTAGTACGGAAATAACTGTGTCAGAAATGAGCCTTAACACGAGGCTGTACGACTCATCATTGAGTGGGGAGTTGAATATCACCAACGACCTTGATAGGTGGCTGGGTCATCAAGGTAAAACGTCAGATACCTAAATAATTTACAAAAAGTATAACTTACAATACCTTCTGCAAAGTGGAAATTATGACAGAGTAAGGCGGTTATTCAAGAACGCTGATAAGACGCATGACTTATCCTTCTTCTCTCCCTATAGGCTTACGGATAGGATTTAGAATATAGGTACTTATCGAATAAGTTTACCTAATTGGATGAAAGCTATCTGTTTCAGGGGATAATGCAAAAGTGCCAAGATATCCGCAACTTAGATACTTGCGACTATTTCAAAACCTTTACAGTTATAAACAGTGGCTGCGTTGAAGATGAAGAGAACGAAGATCAAGAAATTTACAGTATGTTTTTCCACCATGTTCACCCACGGTAAGTATATGTACTCGTACTTAAGTCTCTAAGGTTAACCTTCGTGAATAAGCCCCCAATATATGTATTTTACTTTGTCCTTGTAGGATGTCATGTCCTGTAAGAGCGGGCAACTACAAAATAGTCAACTATCCCATATTCACTGAAGATAACTATTTGATCGTGGCCGAATCCAAAATATCAACCAGCGTTTTTGGTTACACTCTGCGACTTGAAGGTTACTCTTACACTGAAGCGAATAGGGTAAGAAATTTAGTATTATACATTTCTCTTTCGAACTGAAGACTAGTAATTGAGAACTTGTTTTCTAGGGGTCTATTCTCGAACGAAGTTTGATAAGGCCTACATTTTATTCCCTCTATAGATATCTTTGCTTTGGTTATGTCGCAACGACAAAAAGAGAGAGATGATGCAACGTTCATGAATAAAGAAGCAGAATTTCATCATTTTACCAAATACGAGATCGATGGAGGGATTACTTGCGATGAACCACGTGATCGGAAACAGCATAATACCTAGGTTGATAGTGTTGTCCTCCGTTGGTTAAATACTCAAAGAATTTGGGCAATTTGCAGTTACTCTGCGTCGAAGCCTACCTTCAGCTTTTGTACATCCGAGAATATGAAGGGCGTGACGAGAGCCCTAAAGTGACCGCAGAACCCTCCAGTGAAGAAGAACGAGTAGCCAGTGAAGAAGAGGGAGATGCTAGCGAGGAGTAGTTATCCTATCTTATTAAGATATTCTGAAATAAAGGATATGATGGGTTCCTTTTACTTAGCCTCTAATGTCTGTCTGTCCGTTTATCACCTCACCATGCTCTATTTCGTAAATCGTGATAGCTAGAAAGCTGAAATTTTCACAAATTATATATTTAAAAAGTAAATACACATTATATTAAAACTACCAATTTTTTACACTTCGTTATACTTGTTCAGTAGAAGCTTAAAATTTTTATTGAATATTAAGTTGTACCCTTTCAAAATAAATAATTAAATAAAAATAAGGTAGGGGGACTCCTATTAAACAAACGTCATTTTTAAGCATATTTCGGTTGACTTAAATAAACAGGTTTTGCTACAAACGTGATAATGGTACTCGTACGGAATCCTCCGTTTGCGAGTCCGACTCGCTTTTGGCCGGTATTGTTTAAAGAGCATGTGTACCTTAATCAAGATCAAAGTGCGATGAAAAGAAAATTTTTTGAGCAGATGTAGATATCAATGTCACTGTCAGTCAAATGTCATTCTTGTGTTTACTTGATAATGTATGTAGGTACCAAAAGCGTGCATGCGTTCTTCAAACAATAAAATTGACTATTTTATCGCGTGTGTTTAATTAGGTATCTCTTACATTTACTAACTCATAGCAAAATGGGGAAATTGGATGTTGTTATAATGCGTTATTTAACTAGTGAGGACTTCCGTGTATTAACAGCGGTAAGGTTATATTTTATACTTGTGTAATTCAAAAAAAAAAAATTCAAAAATTCAAAATTTTTTATTCATTATTATAGGATATTATTATATCGCTTAATAATTGTCGTATGGTTTAACAACTTGGTTGACGTCAAATAAATTACTTAAAAACTAAGTTTACTGCCGCTTCCAAGGCGTCAGTGCAGAAGAAGCGGTGTAATATTCACGACATTTCATTTCCCCTAATATTTTTTCGATATTGTAGGTGGAAATGGGCATGAAGAATCATGAGCTCGTGCCTGGGTCTCTGGTGGCTTCGATAGCAAACCTGCGGCATGGTGGAGTCCACAAATTGATGAAAGAACTATGTAAACACAGGCTACTTACTTACGAACGTGGGAAGCATTGTAAGGATATTTACATTTTTTTTAAATTTTAAATTTAATTTAATTAAATATTGCTGCCAGTCTAATGTTTAAAAATTGTTTAGTCATTGTTGAGGCAGCTCAAGCAATGACTTAATCTTTTATGTGGTGTACTATGAAAAGTTCCCTGTCATTACTCATATGAATTTCTGCCAGTGTGAGGGTATATTTGAGCAAGTTAAAATCTGGTGTGCAATTTTATTTATTTACTATTTAAACATTATGCATGTAAAATGTACAACAAGTGGACTTAATATCACAAAGCATTCTCTGCCAGTCGAACCTTTATGAGGCCATAATTGTTTGCAATGAAATATGACCATTTTCATTTGTGATGATTGTATTTATGAATATTTTTATTCTTTAAATATAATACCGTGTAGTTCCTAGCACATTAGAATAGGACCACTCCATCTCTTTCCCATGAATGCCTTAAAAGGCTTATAAACATGGGATTCTTCTTATAGGCGATAGGCTAACAACCTATCACTATTTGAATCTCAATTCCAGCTTTAGGCCATACAGCTGAATGTGTTCAGTTTTTATGAGACTATTGGCTTCTTTGGAATAATATGTGATTATAGTACGAAATGCAGAATGATGACAACAAGGAAATAATTGTTTCTTGGCCCTTTACAGATGATGGCTACCGTTTAACCAACAGTGGCTACGACTACCTAGCATTGAAGGCACTCACCAACAGAAAAGTGATTGCATCCTTCGGCAACCAGATTGGTGTCGGTAAAGAGTCAAACATTTACACAGTGGCTGACGAAGACAGGAATCCGCTCTGTCTCAAACTTCATAGGTGAGTTAGTTAGTTAGACAAATCAATTCAAAAAAATTTCTATTTTTTCTGCCTGTTTCTAATATTGCTCTGTTCTAAATATCATAAAAATTGGTCTGGCAGTTTTACAAATAAAGTAATTTTTTTTTTAAATATATTTTACACATATCATTATGTGCCCTGTGATTTCCGGCATTTAAGTAAAGAACCACTCAATATCTTCCCTATGAATGTCTGTCCAAAGGCGACTAAGATATGATTATTAAGTTGGGATTCCTCTTGTAGGTTGCTCCTTGCAACCTTTCACTATTTAAATCTCAATTCCATCATAAAACCGAACAGCTCTTTCAAGATTGGCTCTGTGTACCCAGCAAATGATATTGACGTGCATATATATTTCGCATTTGTTTATTCATCATAGACTGGGCCGCACCTGTTTCCGCAACATTAAAGGCAAGCGTGACTACCACGCGCACCGCAACCGCGCCTCCTGGCTGTACCTGTCCCGGATATCAGCAACCAAGGAGTTTGCATACATGAAGGCTCTGTACGATAGAGGATTCCCCGTGCCAAAGCCTATAGACTTTAACAGGCATTGCGTGGTCATGGAGCTGGTACATGGAGGACCTTTGTAAGTTTGTTTTTAAACAGTTTAATTTGACGATTTGCTGACATTAAATAACTTCAATGCCTTTGGGGAAAGCTGCGTGAAGTTTACGTATCTTGATCAAATTAAGGACGTCCTGGTAAAGGGTCAGGTCAAGAGTACCCGAAACCGCCGAGCTAGCATGAAGAGAGTTATGAATGTGGATGAAGCGAAGGAAGTATGCAGAGATCGTGGCAAGTGGAAAGAGGTAGTCTCTGACTCCAGGAAAGAGGCGTGATTTTATGTACATATGTATGTGTGAAGTTTCACTGTAAGGTCAGCTCTGCATGATCTTTCCTTTTTTTGATCATTCCGCCCGTAGAACCGCGTCCGTGCTGCCACAAAATCGGCGACCGACTGTCGCTTGGTCCAGTGATTGCACCGTATGTAGGGCAAGTTGCCACTCGGAGCGGCATGTTCGTGAACGGTTCTAAAACATCCCATAACAAAGTAGAATATTTTTTTCTGCAACCAGTGTTAAGGCATTGTTACAGATGCCTGCGATGAATATTCTATTATTTATTTGTAAATTGTTTGGTGCCGTGTGGTTCCCGGCACCAATAGAAAAAGAATAGGACCATAATCCATCTCTTTCCCATGGATGTCGTAAAAGGCGACTAAGGGATCGGCTTACAAACTTGAGATTAGTCTTTTAGGCAATGGGTTAGCAACCTATCACTATTTAAATCTCAATTCTAACATTAAGCCAAACAGCTAAACATGGCGTTTCAGTATTTTCATGACTTTTGGCTCTGTCTACACCGCAAGGGATATAGACGTGAATATATGTATTTATGTATATTTGTATGAATATTATTCTGCTATATCAGCCCACACACTGCAACAGCTGTAGTCAATAAATTTTCATCTTCCAGAACACATGTGACCGCAGTAGACGAACCGGATACACTCTACGATGAACTGATGGACCTGATAGTGAGGCTGGGCAACTGTGGGGTCATCCACGGAGACTTCAACGAGTTCAACATCATGATCAATGAGGAAGGTCACCCTATTATCATTGACTTCCCGCAGATGGTGTCTACCTCACATCCTAACGCTGAACTGTAAGTGATTGTTCATTCATTCTAACATATAATCACGTCTATATCCAATATGTCTATATCCCTTCTGAGGTAGACAAAGCCAGCAGTCTTGAAAGACTGATAGGCCAAATTCAGCTGCTATGCTTAATGATAGTATTGAGATTCAAATAGTGACGTTGCTAGCCCTTCGCCTAAAAGAATGTATGTGATTCTTTTAATTGTTAATCCATTTCTGCGTGAATTTCTCACTCATGGATGCATTACATCTACTACTTGCAGTTGCCTCTGCAGCGGAACATGTACTTCACATTCAATGTCAATATTATGACCATTTTTTTTTTTTTATTTAATTATCTAGTTCCTTTATTGTTTGCCGGTTGACTGGAAGAGATCTCTTCATGGGATAAGGCCGCCATTTTATTCTTCTATATATCTATGTCCGTGATTTTATTCTTTTATAACTATGTACTATTTTCTTGTTACTGTGTAAATTTCTATGCAATAAAGATATTTCAAAATTTCGACTTGCTACAGCACACCTGTGTTAGATTTAAGGATTTGTTATTGTTATATTTGTTTGTTTGTAGCATTGTCGAATAAACATTTCATCTATCTATCTATCAATGTTATTTTGTGATCAAGCATATTGTAGCACGAGCTATGACTAGGGTGGTCGAGCCCGAATCATAGGGAAGATATAATTAAACCTTCTTTTGGTTTTTGTATAATACGGTTACAATAATCCATCGTGCCAGATATTTCGACCGCGACGTGCGCTGCGTCCGCGAGTTCTTCAAGAAGCGCTTCGGCTTCGAGAGCGAGACGTTCCCGAAGTTCTCCGACCTGGAGCGGGACGACGAACTGGACGCCGAAGTGGCCTGCTCGGGGTACAAGCGGGCGAGGGATGTCGACGATGATCTATTACAGGTTTGTTATAGGAAAATATATAAGGGACAAATACTGTTTTTGTTTTTTTTTTTTTTTATTACGTGCGCTGATTGACCTGCATTAGCACCTAGGTCATAACTGAGAATCAGCGTATTGCTCTACAGCAATAGTTTCGTTGAGTTGTGATCTTATTGTATTGCTGCAAGTCACACCCTAATTAATTGGTGTTCCATATGAAATTGTAAATTGTGTGTAGCAAATCAAATAAAAGAATTATAACTATCTATCTACTTAAACAGATAAACATACAAGACCCAGGCTAATTAGAAAATACGTATTTTTATCGTGATCTGACCAGGGGTCGAACCTGGGACCTTTTGAAAATGTTGCTGATTGCTATTTGAGCTGACTTTGTTTTAGTGATTTCTCTAATTAACTACATTACTAGTTTTTGGCATCCTCTGCTTTATTATACTCAAACAAATAACCTTATCATAACATTATGTTTATGGCTTGATTTTCCCTGCAACACAGGTTGCGTTTTTGTTTAGGATCCAGAACTGGTAACTCAGATTTACTTACACCTACCGCTTACAGAAGGTTTTTAGTTTGACACGCGCTGAGTTGCAAAAACTAGTTATACAATAAACACACACACACAATCACGTCTATATCCCTTGCGGGGTAGACAGAGCCAACAGTCTTGTAAAGACTGATAGGCCACGTTCAACTATTTGGCTTTAAGATAGAATTGAGATTCAAATAGTGACAGGTTGCTAGCCCATCGCCTAAAATAGGAATCCCAAGTTTATAAGCCTATCCCTTAGTCGCCTTTCACGACATCCGTAGGAAAGAAATGGAGTGGTCCTATTCTTTTTTGTAATGGTGCCGGGAACCACACGGCATACAATAAACTACTTATTAAATCTTCTCTCTATTGAAGACATTCTCTCTTAAACATATACGCGGGCCCATCATTAATTTGCAGTTTCAAATGAAACGTGTGCCTTAAACAATAAAATTGAATTAATTTTTTTCATCACATTCGCAGGAAATGGGCATCGGCCTCTCCGTCAGTGATGATGAAGATGAAGGTTCCGACGAGGAAGACCAACAGATGGATCACACCAAGTACACCGACGAGGAGTTAGCAGCACTTAGAAGAGAGGTTTTTATTTATTTTCTTCTTGTCCTGGAATATTATTTCTCGTTGCTTTTATCCTGGTTACCACCTTACCTCTGGACCCCACTGACTTTGACTGTGGAACATGAAAATCGGTTAAGTAGAGATATTAACAATTTTGTATATATTTAAAAATTTTGCGTGGTCCAAGTTCGCGGCGAACGCTATAAGTTGTCCTCAGTTTAACCTGTATGTATGATTGTCCGCGATTATCTCGCGTTTCGCTGTATCGATTTTGATGCGGTTTCCAGGAAAGTGTTTGTTACACTTAGGAGAAGGTTTTAGAAATTTCACCGACTTCAGAAAAGGAGCATATCGATTGGAGGCTGTTCCTTTTTTACAAAGTTACTCTGTGATCTTTTGCAATTATATAAACCCACGAAAATCAAGACTAACAAATCTTATATAACCTTTATTTGGTTCCCAGGTGGAAGATGTAATTAAAAATGACGAGGAGAAAGTGCAACATATAACGGATAAAACCAAGAACCTCGATTTAGAAGAACCACCAACACTCGTTCCAGCCCCTGACATTACCTCACAAGACCATAAAGACGAAATATTAGAAAATGATGATGAACAGCCTCACAGAACTGACAATAAGGTAAAATTATCTTATGAACTCTGTATGCGTTATCATAGCATTCATTCTTCTTTTTCCTGACTTTAGTCCCGGTTGCATCTTCACCACTTTGGAGAGGAGCCCGGATATGCTTTTGACCATGGATTCGGATTCAAATAGTGACAGGTTGCTAGCACATCGCCTGAAAGAAGAATCCCAAGTTCCTCAGCTTATCCTTAGTCGCCTTATATGACATCTATGGGAAAAAAGAGGGAGTGATTCTAATGTGCAGGGAACCACACGGCGGCAAGTTTTGATATTCGTGAAAAGCTCCGGTTAGGTAGGTTTTATAGAAATTCCCATTTGAGCATAGCCTGGTAGCATTGTTATCTCAACTTCTCAACCATCGTTATAAATTCGAAGGTGCAAGTGGAAAGTTGTGTCTCTGCCTACCCCTCCGGGAAAGAGGTGTAACTTTATGTATCAACCTTAATGAAATTTTTTAAACACAAACACGATATGGAAAACAAACTTAACTTAGGTCTTAAACATTCGCAAGAACTAGATCATATCTAGGCGTGCAAATATGGCTTGTAATAATAAAAAAAAATATATATTTGTATTTGAAGGATGAGCATTTGGACCCGACGTCACAGAAGTACCGTCTAGCGATGATCGAGAAGGCTCTGTCAGACGTGCGCTCCATGAGGACGTACACTTCAGCTAGTACCATAGCGCCGGAGGTCGTCAAGCAACAAGTAAGTTAATCAATTTGTGCCGTTTTTAATAATAGTGAAAGTTTTAGTACAATTTTAGTACGGTCTGCAGAATATGAACCTACCCAAACCACCGTAAATTCGCTACTATTACTGTGTTATAGAGTTCTATGCAAAGCAACTTTAATATGCGGTTGTCGTATAGTCAAGTGCAGAGAAAACTGACACTTAAATCATAGAGGATCAGGCTCCTTTTACATTGAATGTATGTATATATGTACGTTCTGTTGACACAAAAACTTCATTCTTTTCCTCCTAGCGTCTAAGTCACATTCTTGCTTTTCAGGATAGGATAGGTTTGGGGTACAAAAATTCCTATAAAATTAATAAAAAAAACTTTTTATACAAATTTGGAATAACCAAACGGGATCTTATATCAACAAAGTTTTGAGATAGGTATTAAAGAGTTATTAATATAAAAAAGGTAATTTTTTTTTAATGATACCTATGATTCGGCTCGAGCGCCACGAAGGGAAGATCTTCTACCAGGATAGGTGTTATGCCTGGGACACCGCGCGACACACGATTATGCTCCAATCCGTGAGATCTTTTCTTGCGCGATTTAGACTTTTCTCTGTTATTGGCCGATAGCGTCACGTGATTGGCTGTTATGACATGTGGCGTAGAGATGTCGCCACAAACACAACTCCAGCTGGTATTGTTTACTTTCAGGTGAAGAAAAACCTACAGATCCGGCAAAAGAAGATGGAGAGAAAGAAGGCAGTCGCGAAAGGCGAAGCTAGCGCCGTCACGCGGCAGCGGAGAGACAACTCGGAGACCATCCGGGAGAGCCACGGGCTCTGGGGCTGGGCCGAGTGAGGGTAGCTTGAGAATAGTTTTAACTACACCTAAGAGAGAAATATTGAATAAATTGTATATATCTGTATTGTATTGGTTTTATTTAGACATTTCCCGCTCGTTGTAGTTTTATAAAGTTACCGAATGATACGGTTATCCGGTTTAAATGTATATAACAGGTTCGTCAAAAAGATGACTGTCGCGAAAAGTGAAACTAGTTCCGACACGCAGCGGAGAGACAACGTAGAGATGACAGGATCTGGGGCTGAGTCGAAGTGACTAAGTAGGTATATACTATAACTTTGAAACAATTAACAAAAACACACCACCGAGCAATGTCCTAAAAGAAATGTGATGTGAAATGTGTGAATCTGTCAACAAAAAAATTAGTATTTTAACCTTTTAACCGCGCGAGTCGCATATATGCGACAAATATTGCCGTGCCCCTACCGCCCGTGTCGTATTTCTGCGACAGAGAATATCCATGATTTTTTCGTTCTATTATCGTCCTATTAACTTCGTGGTATAACTAAAACTATTATTGAATAGAGCTATTTATTACAACAATTACTTAAAATTATGTTTCATAGCTCTAAGCATTGAAAAAACTTAAACAAAAATAAGTAATTGGCAGCTCGGACTTTTCTTCGGTGTCTATCGCGCGTGTCGCATAAATATGACCATAGGGATGGGATACAATGCAATGCGCATTTTAAAAACAAAATAACAAACAGTTAAATAATCAGGTATAATGCATCATTCAGCATGAAATAAACAGTGTCATACGAAATAAAGTTAAATTAACAAGTATAACTTTAAACATAAGAATTATTAAAACGGTCGCTCCATTCGCTCTCACAAATTAGTCAAAATAAGTTAGATTTCGGAAATTTTACTAATTTTCACTTAGAGATAAGCTTTCACCTTAAAGATGAATGATTGTGATACAAGAAGGCTGATTTTAAATAAAAACATAAAAAACTTTTTGACTTTTTTTATCGATACAACGATTACTCCTCCTTATTTATTGTAGGTATTATTTTATCGATTTGTAGCGGCGCGCTAGGGGCACGACAATTGATATTTAGCCAAGCGCTTAAAAGGTTAAAAATATACACGGTATCCGCCTGCGTATAGGTTTTGAATAAAACAACTTTTGAAGTAATAAACATTTATTATGAATAACGTAATTCTGTATTCTGCATATCTTCATCGTAAGAATAAAAAACATTGCTCTTCTTATTAAAAACAAAACTAGTCTAAAATTCGTCTTACAAAAATAAGTCGTCAAATATAATTCCATAAAAAAACAAGTTTCTTCTTAAAATATGTACTTAAGAGATTCTATTTCAATAAGTTGCGTTATTTTAACGAGTAATTTAATTCAAAACTCATTTTGATCACAGACAGACAAAGCACCATCATATTTATTCTACTGGTAGAAGTACATGTAATAACAGCCTTAAAACTATAGAATAAAATGTATCAACAGTCCAGTATTAATCTTAAACAAAGTTTAAATCATAAAAATGAATGTGCATTAGACTTAATACGCTATAGACATGTACGATAAATTAATCGAAAAAGTAGCCACAATACGAGTAGTAGATTTATCACAAAGTTGAGAAGACATTTAATATATAGGTATGTCTATTCTTTTATTAATTCTTCATAAAGTATGAGTAAACTTGGACCAGAAAACCCTTTGATAAAGCTAGGAAAGATTGGAGATGCATAAGCCCAGAAGTGGGCAATCGCGTTTACTTGCTCGACGCGTTTGATCGAGTAAAACCCGCACTAACTCCTAAGGTGTGATCTAGTGAGATTCCGGCTCGCATTTGGTCGGCTGTTATCTTTCCATCTCTTTATGATTAAGCCAATGAAAAAGAGATGGAAATATCCTTTGTGTTTTTTCAAAGTGAGTTTGGCTTCGGGATAAAAAAAAATTAAGTACTTTATTGCTATTGGGACAGCTGTAGAAGGTATATGATGATAAGTACATATGCTCTTATTGTTTATAGAGTAGTGTTAGCAAATTTTAAATAATAATTGAATATGCATGTCTTAATTACTAAAAAGTACTTTATAAATGCACCAGCTCAGCTGGATGACTAAATAAAAATTTAAAAAAAAATTGCATAAGCTTATTCTTAGCAACATACATAAAAAAAATAAGATCCTCAATAATTATAAACTGCTTAAATAGTCGCATATGTGTAACATTTTTCGTCCGTGATAACCACAGTGCGCTTTCTATTTAAGAAGTTTAGACATCAATGAGAAAATTTCACACGTAAAAATATTATAATTTCACTTAAAAACTAATTTATTATGTCTTAGAAATGCATAATCGTAAATTAAGGTGTCGAATTATCAAAGACTTTCATGAAACGTCTGCATATTTATTTTTTTTAGCAAAATATATTATTTATGACCTATTGTAAATGGTACTCTTTAGAGGTAGATATTCAGTATAAAAGTAAATATTGTATTTAAAATAGTAATGATTACAAACATTTTATATAAATTTTCATCATTGTTTAACATATACCATATTTAAATTACTTGTTTTAAAAAAATTATGGCACTTTTGTGATGTAAGTATTTACTTATAAATAGATAATATAACCTACGGTATGAAAAGATCCCATAGGCTTGAAAACTGGAAGACTTAACTACTTTTATTTTTCATACAAATTTTCTCATTCACGGAATAAAATGTATTTGGCAACGACAATATAAAAAAATGTTTATGTTTAAAGTATTTGTCTTAAATATCTGTGATACAGCGGTTAAAAAGCAAATAGTTTTGCAACCAAGGAAGTATAACCAAGGTGGAAAAAACAGTCGCATAATCAAGTTTAATTTGAGAACAATGACCTTGAAATTTATAAATGGTATAACTACAAAGAGAGATAAATTAATTAAAAAGAGATAAGAGAAAAAAAATGACTCGACGTATTTTTTTTGTTTTACGTTGGTTTTTCAGTCCCCGTGTGGAACGCGCGTCGCCGTTTTTATCGCGCAAAAAACTATCGCTGTTTCGTTTTAAAGCGAAACGATTAGTTTTTGGCGCGATAAAAACAGCGTTTCGCTTGCTATGCTACGGGAGCAGGTTCTTTTATTTCCAATTTCCATGGTTGTAACTGTAAAAATATTGCCGCTAGCTTTAGTAAGGCGCATCGTGATGCAATCGCCACTATTTTAAAGTTTCTTGTAATCCATTCAATCAGTCTTCTGATTGGCGAATGATGGGTTGTAAGGCGGCGAATGTGATTGGTCGATACCGCCCTCCATTAGCGGCTCTGTGAACGATATTAACCAATGAGGAAGGTTTATTTATCGCTTAAGCGAAAATGAGAATTTACAACATTTTAATTATCGACTTTGTTTTAACTATAGAAAATAGAATATTACGATTTACGCAGGATAAGTCAGTTTAAAACAAGTCATGAAGCGCTCAACTCATTGGTGGAATATGAAGATTATATACTAACTTGTGACGTCATCAGGCGTTGAAGGTTCTGGAGCGCTAGCCGCATACGGGTTCGCCGAAATGTCGGGCTGAAATAAAAAATACAGTGTTGATAAAGTATGGCTCTGGTTGTTGGCTGTCTACCCCGCAAGGGATATAGACGGGATGATATGTAGGTATGTATGATAAAGTATATATATTAAATTTGAAATCAATCAATCAATGTTTTTTCACTTTTTAACCGACTTCGAAAAAGGAGGAGGTTCTGTATTCGACCATATTTTTTATAATAGCAATAATATCTTAATAATGTATTAAATGCGAAACCGCCGAGCTTGCATGAAGAGAGTTATGAATGTGGATGAAGCGAAGGAAGTATGCAGAGATCGTGGCAAGTGGAAAGAGGTAGTCTCTGCCTACCCCTCCGAGAAAGAGGCGTGATTTTATGTATGTATGTTTTCTACGCGTAGTTGCGTCAGTCTTGGTACAATATCATTGTTCTAGTTACCATGTATTGTACTTTATATGTTTTTAATGGCTATTCATCAATAATAGATCCATCGAATAGAATAGAACCTTTATTTGTTTTTGATAAGGGTATTTGACAACTTACCTGGGGCATCGGAACTGAACCGGGTGGTAAAAGCGGTATGCTGACTGCCATTTTATCATCACCATGCACAAAGCCCAACGTCCCAGTCTTCAGACCACCTCCGATTGGGTAAGTTGGATATGGGGATGCTGGATATTGAGGATTCCCAGGGGGCGTGATAGGGTACTGAGGGTTTCCTGGAGGTGAGATGGGGTACGGAGGGGTTTCTGAGGTCTGGGGTCCAGTGGGATACGGAGGTTGAGGGTACGGTCCAGGATTTGGTGCAGTTTGTAAGGCAGTTGATTGAGGTGGAATTGGGGGGTAAGGGGAAATCGCCACGTGGTAGGGGTAAGGTGGATGCGCAACAGGGTTGGGTGGGTAAGGAGAAGCTGGGGCAACAGGTGGATTAACTGGGTAAGAACTTAGACCAGGGTTCGGAGTAGGAAATGGCTGATTCGGCTGGTAAGTATGGTGTGCTGGGTACGGTTGGTGGGTGATCGCTGGTGGGTAAGCCTGGGCTGTGGGTGCTGGTGGGTATTGTGTGGGCTGTGCGGAGCCCAGTGGGATGGTGCCGAAGATCAGGGGGCAACTGTCGTCGCTGTCATCGTGGCAACCGTTGGGAGATACGGTGATCTGGGAAAATAAGTTAGTACGTTAGTTAATGCTTTATTGTTCACTAAAGGAGTACATTATAAATATAAGACAGTAGTACAGTACAAAGGCGGGCTTATCCCTAAGTGGGATCTCTTCCAGCCAACCTGACAATAAGTATACATATTATATTAGCTTTTAGCGCACCTCTACATTTACATCCTGTAAACAATTTTTTTTAAATTAAAAAGCATTTTTTTTAATGTAGGGATTTAATATTTTAAGTGAAAGTTTTAAGCAGATATATATGTAGGTATATATACCAACAAATACAAACTCCCCGTCTTCTCTGGACATACCGAAACGCCAACTTTACTAATCGACCATGCATCCGCATTTTATCAGTAAGTACTGACCTGACTAACGCGTGAAGAGATTACAAACAAAAAAACTTCATTTCATTCATATGTAATCACGTCTATATCCCTTGCGGGGTGGACAAAGCAAACAGTCTTGAAAAGACTAATAGGTCATGTTCAGCTGTTAGGCTTAAATGATAGAATTGAGATTCAAATAATGACAGGTTGCTAGCCCATCTATACTAATATTATAAAGCTGAAGAGTTTGTTTGTTTGAACGCGCTAATTTCAGGAAATACTGGTTCGAATTGAAAAATTCTTTTGCGTTGAATAGACCATTTAGCGAGGAAGGCTTTAGGCTATATAACATCACGCTGCAACTATAAGGAGCAAAAAAATGTGAAAAAAACGGGGAAAATTATTAATCCTTGAGGGCTTCAATGATGCCCAAAATAACTATTCTACGCGGATGAAGTTGCGGGCACAGTTAGTAGTCTATAAGAAGAATTTCAATTTTTAAAGCTTATTCCTTAGTCGCCTTTTACGACATCCATGGGAAAGAGATGGATTGGTCCTACTCTTTTTTATATTGTATTTCACAAATATAAGGTAAAAATTCATATATTAAATAATAACTGTTAATTAATTTCTGAAATGTATTCAAAATTCAAAATTTTTATTCATTATTATAGGATATTATTATATCGCTTAATAATTGTCGTATGGTTTAACAACTTGGTTGACGTCAAATAAATTACTTAAAAACTAAGTTTACTGCCGCTTCCAAGGCGTCAGTGCAGAAGAAGCGGTAACAAACTGCACTGCAGCATTTTCATCAACAACGTCAACTTCACAATATTAAATTATACTTAGAATAGAATGTGGACGGGAGAATACATTGTTCACGGGAGATTTATATATTTATAAGATTTAATATTGAAAAAAGAAAAATATATATATATATATATATATTATGAATTGCCAATTTTAAAAAGATTTATGTACAGAGTGTACTGAAATTTTGATTTAAGTTCAAATTAAACTACAATTAATTACGAGGTTCCTGTGCCAAGCTCGAGCCAGATGTTTTTATCATTAAGGTAATCATCAGTCCTATAATAAGCCTTCCCACAAAGTACTTTCTTTACATACTCTTTGAATTTTCGGTTGGGCATATCAAGAACAGACTCCGGCAACCTATTATAAAATCGTATACAGTTCCCCATAAATGATTTACTGACTTTGCTAAGCCTATGAAACGGCATGACTAATTTATGTTTATTACGTAAATTTCTATCAGTTGTGGCACTAACTTTTTGAAAAAAAGAGGTATTTTTCCTAACATACATTATAAGATCAAAAATGTACTGGGACGCTACTGTAGGTATGTTTATTTTCTTAAAGAGTTGTCTTAACGAGTCTCTTGGTCCTAAGCCGTAAATTGCGCGAACGGCCTATTCTATTATTCTTATATTTATTCTCTAGACTATAATTTTAATAGTAACAGTTACCTGATCTTAATATATTGTTGTAATAATAATAATAAATAACACTCGCCTGTTTGCTTGAAAGTTGTGTTCACCTGTAATTGGGTTGCATCCTAGCACATAAATTGAATGTTACTCCTAAATTTATTTCATGTAACTTGTTGGTGTACCTAAATAAATAAATAAATAAATATTGGTGCCGGGAACCACACGGTTCATGTTTAACTCTCTAATTTCATGTTTAATAGCAAAAACTACCTTCAGCTCATAATCGACGTCTATAAATGAGCAGTTCCTCATATTGAGCACGTCAGCTTCGGGCACTGCGATGTCGACGGTCCACGTCCGCGTCACGTGCGGCGGGACAGGGCCCCGCTTGTCCTCCAGCAGCGTGCAGCGCACGCGCTTCGTGCCCGGCACGTTGCGGGCGTGGTACGTTATCTCCTGTAATAAGTATTATAGTTATAGTTTTCACCAGTAGGTTCGACTGCGCCAATTCAGCGTCATCTACAAAAAGCGCCGAATTTAGCGCCACTTACAAGAAGCGACAAATTTTGCGCTAGTTAAAAAAAAACCGTGTGGTTCCCGGCACCAATACAAAAAAGAATAGGACCACTCCATCTCTTTCCCATGGATGTCGTAAAAGCCGACTAAGGGGTAGGCTTATAAACTTGGGATTCTTCTTTTAGGCGATGGGCTAGCAACCTGTCACTATTTGAATCTCAATCCTATCTTAAATCCAAATAGCTGAACGTGGCCTATCAGTCTTTACAAGACTGTAGGCTCTGTCTACCCCGCAAGGGATATAGACGTGATTGTATGTATGTATGTATGTTACAAAAAAGCGTCAATTTTAGTGCCACTAACAAAAAGCGACGAGTTTAGCCCCACCTACAAAAGGAAAAAAGTTTTTCGCAAGCCCACGGGTGCTATAGTTTTTACCAGAATGTAAAGTACCTTATGAACTTCTACAGAATTTTCATTATATATATGTGAAATTTTAAGATCTTATAATCACGTCTATAACCCTTGCGGGGTAGACATATCCAACAGTCTTAAAAAGTCTGAAAGGCCACGTTCCGCTGTACGGCTTTATGATGGAATTGACATTCAAATAGTGACAGGTTGCTAACCCATCGCCTACAAGAAGAATCACAAGTCCTATAACCCTTACTCGCATTTTACGATATCATGTTGTGGTACTATTCTTGAGTGAATATTGACGTCCGATGAAAATGCTGCAGAGCAGTTTGTTCCGCCGCTTCTTCTACACATGCGCTTTGGAATCGATAGTAGTTATAATTAGATTTAAGTGATGTGACGTCAATAAGTGATACCTTGTATCCAATTTTAAAAATAAATCTATTCTATTCTATTCTGCCGGAAACCACACGGCTTGTAGTTTGCACAACACTAAACGTTCTAACCTTTTTGATCGTGACTTTGAGATCTATTTCCTCGGTGCTCCTGTTGATACAACAGACTTGTACCGGCATGACCTGCCCGCTGCTGTACCCCGTAGTGGGTAGCCTCACTGTGGTCTCCGAAGAACCAGCGCTGACACACCAACAGCAATAAGAGTCTACCAGTTTCATTTCGATTGGCTCCTGAAACAATTGATAGAAATTTACCAGTTAGGTGGGTAATGTTAAACAATGTCTGTCACGCAAGGGTTATAGACGTGACGATATTTATGTTTGTAATCTATATTAATAGTAAAAAGCTGAATAGTTTGTTTATTTGTTTGTTTGGACGCGCTAATCTCAGTAACTACTGGTTCGAATTGAAAAATTCTTTTTGCGTTGAATAGACCTTTTTTTCGAGGAAGGCTTAAGGCTATGTTACATCACGCTGCCACTATAAGGAGCAAAGAAATAATGGAAAATGTGAAAAAAAACGGGGAAAATTATTCATCTGTGAGGGTTCAATAGTGCCCAAAATAACTATTCCACGCGGTCGAAGTCGCGGGCAAAGCTAGTGTAAGATGTACAACTTTAAAAAAAAAAAGCTGAACGTGGCTTTTCAGTCTTTTCTAGTCTGTTGGCTCTGTTGGCCCGCAAAATGTGCCACTGCAGTCTCCCCTGCGCCCTCTTCACAGCCCGGGAGCCCTATGTAAGCGCGCGCGCGCCCCGGCCTTTCGCCTTTGGTCTACTTCAGCGCTCAACAAGTTAAGTAGCTCGCTATCCTTTGGCGGTTTCTTGCTGGATCTCGTGTCTATAGCTAAACCCCCTCTTAAATATTATAAAGCTAGTCCGCTAGTCCTTTAAAGGTTGTAATTATATAGAATAATCTTTAAATTATGTCTCATCTCTCTTCCCTGCGACATTTTACCTAAAACACCACAAGCTGAATGTGGCCTTTCAATCTTTTCGAGACTTTGGGCTCTGTCTACCCCGCAAGGGATGTAGATGTAAACTTACTCTAGCATTTGGCACCAAATTCAAATCCAACGGAGCTATCACTCTCACAGACATCATCAATTCTTGATCAGTCTTGAAAGCTTTGTCCACAACAACTTTCAGTTCATATCTGATGTAACCGTGTTCCCCTTCGAAGGCTGTAGGACAGTTGTCCGGGATTTTGATGCTGAATGGAAGGTCATGTTGACCTGCAGGCAGCTGGTGATCCCCTGGGAAAATTAAGTAGATATGAATGAATATGAATGAGAAAAAATAAATATATATTAGACCTAACGTCAATAATGAATCTTCTTCATTCTCCTGGCTTCAGGCTCGATTGCATCCTCACCTCTGTGGAGATGAGCCCAGGGTATGCTTTTGACCATAGATCTTGTGTAAGTTGTTATGTATTTGTGGGTAAGTCAGGTATTCTATTTTATTCCTAGTTTGCGGTCTTCAGTCCTAGGCTGCAGGACGGAACCTGTACGCCAGCATGATGATGAATAAATATATAAACCAAAAATCACCTGAAGAACTGCCGGCCAGATATATCTTATGGTTCAAGTATTCCTCATAGGAGTCATGGTTGATGGCTCTGTACCGGTCGCCGTCAGTTCGTGAGTTTGGGTTCTGTTCCATTTTTGACCAGTGCACTTTGCAGTATCCCCGCATACATACATAGATACCTGACAACATTGAAACAAGGTTAATTCATGTTGTGTGGTTCCCTGCATGAACAGAAGAAAGAAAAGAACCACTCCATCTCTTTTCCATGCATAAAGGTGACTAAGTGATAGGTTTTTAAACTTATGATTCTTCTTTTAGGTGATGGGCTAGCAACCTGCCATTGTTTGACATTACATGGCATATCATATCAGTCTTTTCAAGATTATTGGCTCTTTCTAACCCGCGGGGGATATAAACATGACTATATGTATAACAAGTTGTTATAAAATTATTTGTGTTCTTTTCACAGTTTGTGATGTATCATTTATGTGATGTTATAAACTTGGGATGCTTGGTGGTGATGGACTAGCAACCTTGAGTCATACAGCTGGATACAGCTTTTCAGTCTTTCAAGTTATACAAACATTATGTACCTGTATGTATGTAGGTATGTGATATTTTTAGTGGACTAATTAAAGACACCTCCTGAATGAGGTATTAGAGAACCAAATTTAATACTTTTAGTATTGTTCTTATTTATAGACTTATATGCATTTAGAATCATGCTTCTTTCCCAGAGAGGTAGGAAGACTAAATGTTTTCCATGTTTACATTATTGCCATAAGGATTTATGTATTTGATACTTAATGTATATCATTGCATTTCAAAGGGAATGAACATGTGAAAATGTATTTATGGGTGGTGCCTAACATAACTAGAATTCTAGATATTCTTATATGTTATTAATGCTATGTTGTTCTATTCAACAAGTGTCTGTCATATTTCCGTGCCCCGCGGGAAGAATTTGACATGTTGAAAAAAGCAATTTTACAGGGCGGCCATTTTAAACTTTGGCTTCCTCTGGAAAATGCATATGTTTGTTACATTTATAACTTATACTTTATCTAAGGTAAACTTTTTACGATGATTCGAATAACGTACAGTAATTTGCATAATTTTTCTTAGTTTTTGAAATAATCGACATGTCAATATGCGTACCGACGACTTATCAAGTGACTTATCCACTTATCAATATATTTTCCAGAATGTAAAGATGAGTTATCAAGTTTTTCACCTATTATATTTCGTCTTTTATGTAGTAAACAACAATTTTAAACCAAAACTGTTATTAAAATCCTTGGTGGATGGGAAGCAACTTCATCTGCATACATTGCGACCTTGACTTGCTTGCGAAAACTGGGCCGCTGTTATTAAAAATGTACCCCCAGAACATTATTTTCTATTACTATCATCATATTTCTATTACTACATATGTACATACATAAAATCACGCCTCTTTCCCGGAGGGGTAGGCATAGACTACCTCTTTCCATTTGCCACGATCTCCGCATACTTCCATCGCTTCATCCACATTCATAACTCTCTTCATGCAAGCTCGGCGGTTTCGGGTACTTTTGACCTGGCCCTTTACCAGGACGTCCTTAATTTGATCAAGATACGTTCGTTTAGGTCTTCCCACTCCGACCTTTCCCTCCACACTCTCCTTGTATATCTGCTTAGTCCACCTGCTTTAATTCATCCTCTCCACATGACCGAACCATCTTAACATACCCTTTTCTATTCCTGTAACTACATCTTCTTTCACATCACAACATTCCCTTATCACGCTGTTCCTTATCCGGTCACTCAATTTCACACCCATCATACTCCTTAACGCTCTCATTTCCACTGCATTTATTCTGCTTTCGTGCTTCTTTTGCCATACCCAACTTTCACTCCCATACATTAATGTCGGGACCAACACGCCATGCACACCCAGTCGAGCCTTTTTGGATAGTTTCTGACTGCTCATAAAGGCATGCAAAGCTCCATTTACCATGTTCCCCGTGTTCACTCTCCTTTCAATATCACTATCACACTTGCCATCTGATGTAAACTTTGATCCTAGATATACAAACTCTTTCACTTGCTCAACTTGTTCTCCTCCAATCAAAATATTATATGCTGTCATTTCTTTCTCCAAATCAAAAACCAGTGTTTTAGTTTTACTTACGTTCACTTTCATTCCTTTCTCCTTTAAAGCTTCATGCATACAGTTTACCATCTCCACTAACTCTTCTGCTGATGACGCCAGTATAACCTGATCGTCGGCATAGAGCAGACATTTGACGAGTAACTCATTCATCCTTAATCCACTTTCAGAGTCTTTCAAATCTGTCAAACAACTATCCATAAATAGGTGGAACAGCCACGGTGACGCAACACATCCTTGCCTAACGTCTTTCTCAATCTTAACCACTCAGTGTGCACTCCGTTTATCCTAAAACAAGCACTCGAATCCTCATATAAGGATTTTAGTGCTCGTATTGAGAGACTGCTCACCCCATGCATAGAAAGTGCTGACCACAATTCATTCCTCACAACTCTGTCATAGGCCTTTTCCAGATCTACGAATGTGCAATAGACTTTTTGACTCTTGGCCAAAAACTTTTCGGCTATGCACCGCAAAGAAAAGACCTAATCAGTACATCCCATTCCCGTTCGAAATCCCGCTTGAGCATCCCATATTTTATCATCAGTTTCATTCCTGACTATTAATCAATACCTTAGCATACAATTTGCCGACGACGCTAAGCAGGCTTATACCACGATAATTTTTGCAGTCCAGTTGTGACCCTTTTCCTTTGTAAAGTGGTACGATAACAGCCTTACACCAATCTTTTAGTAGGTACTCGGCCGCTTCTCCAACACAAATTGAAAAGGCAGTACAACTGACTAGCTACTACGCCTTTTCCTGCTTTTAGCATCTCGACCCACACTATCATACCCAGCAGCCTTGGCCGCTTTCATACTCTTAAGTGCTTCCACAATTTCGAAAATTTCAATTTGGCCTTTCATCTCATTCTCTTTTTCTTCGCTATAGCAGAAATCGTTATTATGTCCTTTTTTTTTTCAAATAAACTTTTAAAATATTCCTTCCTATATCTTTAGCACACATTCTTCTCCTTTCACAACGCTACCATCCTGGCATCGGATCCTAGTCAGCTCTCTGGTTATAGTTTTTCCTCGGGCTGACCTTACGGATTTCCAGAATACTTTCAGATTTGACTGAAAGTCTTCTGATAGCCTTTTATCAAATTCCTCTTTATACTCTTTTTTCTTTCTAATCACAGCTTTCTTAACCAAATCTTTCCTTTTTTTATATTCCTTAAAAATAAAAGCTAGTGACAAAAATGCTTACAAATGTAAAAACCTTTTTATTGTATATTGTATTCCATGGAGCCTGATGTGAGTTACGCAGGCGAAGCTTTGGACAACAACTAGTACGAAAGTCAATATTTATTAAAATATAAAAATATTGTGAGATTGATCAAAGTTATGTACCTACCAAACTAGAAAACAATTATACTTGCGTTAGATTAACTAATTATCTGAATATATCAATTTACTATGTAAAAAAATAAATAAATTTTAAATGTATTAATCAAAATATTAAGTAACGTACGTATGATATAAATCGAGTATAACCGATTAATTCGTTTTATCAGTTTACATCGGGGAAGGAGGTACAATTTCTAAAGGAACAAATTCACATATCAGATTAGGAACCTCATTTGTTTTCAGATCGTAAGTTGATAAAACAACTTGTAATAATTTTCGCAAAAATTCTGAGAATTCGAAAATTGATATATAGTCTTGTCAAGAAAAAAACCCTAATTATCGAGTTATCCACATACTACCAAATGCAATATCTCCGCAATTATTCTACCAATCTGGCTGTTTTTTTTTGACAAGGTGAATAATAGGCTTAGAAAGCGTTTGGACCAATAAAAAAAAAATCATGTAGGTCTAGTTGTCAAGATCTTCCCGCGCGCCACGGATTTGCTAGTAGAGTTTGAACCTAGTTGATGGTACACATATGGTTAAGTTTTCAACAAATTATTGCCAAGGCCGTCGGCTTTTTGTATTTTATTAAATCTTGTTGTTACGCCGAAACTATGCTAAGTTTAGACATGATGAGTACGTATGTTAGTTTTGCTTAGCTATGAAGACCAAATTCTGCAAACTTTAATACCACGACTACGAAGTAAATTGGGCATATTTTCATCAAAGCCGTTGTAAAAATTAAAAATACATACCTCTGAACTTTTTGACCTTGTCTCTCGAAAATATAAGACGCCCATTAAGCGTTTGACCAGTGTAGTATGTATTACTGGGGCTATCTAATAATATCCGCGCGTTATCAAATCCCATTTTGTATCAATTTTTAAAAATATTTCAAAAAAATTTATAATAAGCGGCCAAAGCCGGCGGCCGCCTGATTGTTTTGATTTGATTTAGAATTTTTGATTTGACAATTGACAAAGAACAAAATGTCACTGTGAACGAATGAATAATGAACGTCATTTTGCGAATTCTTCATCACTCATTTTAATGTCAAAGTCAAACGTCAAATTGGTATGATTTAAAATTTCAATGCAGTTGAGTCCAGTCAGTCATTTGTCAAACTTTGTCGTTAGAGGATGTGTGGAAAGATATAGTGATTTTATGTTTTTCGAAATTCGAAACTTATCCTTTTCGAATTAGTAACGAAAAGTTTTTCATGAAATAAAGTAAAGCATTTTCAAACTGATAATAAACACAACTTTATTGCATTCGTGGAGTGAAGTCTTAATATGCAAATTAGTTATCGTGGACACGACTATCAAAAAATGCGCGTGTTCAGTGAAACATGAGCACGTTTTGAATTAAAAAGTATTCATTATAGACTATAATCAAAATGGCATCTCCTCAGAAAGATATAGAATTAAGTCCAGTTAAGACCGATGCTAAATCTTCGGTGCCGGCGGAGAGGTTAGCAGTGCCGCTGAATGACGAAGAAGATGTTATTATTGGCCGATTTCGAAAGATAAGTTCTGCTAAATCTATGGCAGCGACAAATGGGAATATCCAGTATCCAGAATTATCTTTGCCGTCGAGAAGTGATGATGTGGAAGTGGGACTGCAGTTCAGGGCGAAAGATGCGGGGGAAAGAGACCGGCTACTTGCAGATGGTCCAGCTAACGGACCCGTGATAGTAGCCGCCGCCTCCCCAGTGACGAAGAGCAGTTTTCGGGATATTGAAAAGCCATCACGATTTAAGGACCACCCTTCTGCAACCAGATTTCAGGTTAGAAAATTAATAAATTTACACAAAAATAAATTTCTTATACACCTAATAGCAATTTAGGTAGGTGTACCTAATTGTAATGATGGGATTAAAAAGAAAAATATTCATAAATTTTATTCTATAATAATTCTTAAACTGTAAGTACAGTTTGTTTTAGTTGTTATTTACACATTACAGAGAGAAGGTAGTTTAATTATTACCAACCAATTTTTTTTTACCAAATAGTGGCCTTTGTTACATACAAGGTATCAAAGGCTATGTGCCACTAGTTCCTTTTTCTCTAATTGGTCTTCTTCTCTTTTCTGGATAGTAATATTTTTTCTTCTTCTACAGCACATCACCCACTGCTGGGCTTAGGCCTCTCCAATATCTTTCCACAAATGATCAATTTCTAAAAATGATACTTTAACAAAAGTTGTTCAGCCTCATGAATATTCTATTTTACAATAGATTTAAGTGCATTTGACTTCTATCTGCCTGGTTGAAAGCAAGATGAGACCTGGATTGGTGCATGTGAGCTCAAATAATGCCTATTCACTCTTGCCTTGAAAATCCCCAGGTTTTTTGTGTGAATAGGACAGTTGACGTAGACCTAGACAAATTTACCGTGATTAAATCAGAGACTTCCTAGCAAAAGGTCAGGTCAAGAGTACCCGAAACAGACGAAGCTTGCATGAAGAGTTATGAAAGTGGGAAGAAGGCATGATTTATGTATGTATGTATAGGGGATATTAGTTATATTTTTAATTATCAATAGGTTGATAAAAATACATACATATGGACTTGTCTATATCCTGTATGGGGTAAACAGAGCCAACAGTCTTGAAAATAATTTAAGTTGGTGATAAATCATTTCCTGTTAAAGGAGTTCCAACATTGTCATTCACAAAAAATTGCCACATGCATGTAGGTATGAATTATAAACCAACTAATATATTATATGTAAAAGTAAGTTTATTTGTTTGTTAGTTATCTCTTCACACGTTATCTACTGAACTAATGTTATTGAAATTTGGCGTATATGTAACTTAAGAGACTGGAGGACATATAATACTTTTCATCACGGCAAAAAATATAGAGCCCGTGGGATTTGCGAATTCGCACGTGTAGGCGGCGTTAAATTCGCGCGTGTCTGTGGCGCGAAATTCGCGAGTTCGAAGCTCCGTGTAAAGACTAGTATTCCATAATGTTAAATGTTAATATGACGATTACACTGATATATAAAATCTAACACATCTCTACTGACTATGAACTCACTACTTTATTGTAACATTACAATAGCACGGATGCCTCGTGGTTGTCACCACTTGTCACCATTGTTTTATGTTGACCACAAATTAAGTGGGATAAATGGCGTAATGCCGCAAGCACGTTAGGAGGGAAAACATAGATTTAATTTATTGGTCAAAACACATCATCATACTAAACTTGGGATATTTGGCTCACCTACACTGTTACGAGGACATTAGGAGGGAAAACATATAGGTATAAAGATGATTTATTGGCCAAAACACATCATAATACATACAATTGCATTGGTTGTTAAAATGATATACCTACTTACATATAGGTACATCATTATAGGTGCAATTAAGGAAATTGAATGATGGATCATGATCCGTGTGGTTCCCGGCACCATTACAAAAGAATAGGACCACTCCATCTCTTTCACACGGATGTCGTAAGAGCCGACTAAGGGATAGACTTGGGATTCCTCTTTAATGTAAATCCCTGCCAATCTAAGGTCTGCCGCGCCGATGGATGCATGGCTAGGGGCGAGCCTAGTCTCGAGCGTGCCACTTCCGCCATGGGGTTGGGCGACCCCCAGGTAATGGCTAGCCTTACCCTGGCATGCGGGGCTCTGCTGGGGCGGACAAAATTTTTCCCTAGCGTCTCGTGGGAATCGCATGGATGCAAATCTTTTGAAAGAGCACCTAGATGGCGGCGATGGTGTCCGCACCCCATCACGTCTCGTTCCCGGCGGGAGCGGTATGCGGTCTGCTGAAAGCCGCTTTGCGACGATGAATGTAAGAGGAGGAATGAAGGATAAGATTGAGGAAGTATGCCAGATGATGGATGAAAGACGTTTGGATGTGTTGTGCGTGAATGAAACGAAGCGGAAAGGATGCGACGCGACGCAGCACGGCCCTTACACGGCGTATTGGTCTGGAATTTCCAGTACCAGCCGAGGCTGTCAAGGGGTCGGTCTAATTCTTTCTGCACGAATGGCTGAGTGCGTGAATGAGTATGAGTGTGTCAGCCCTCGTCTTCTATGGATTAGGCTGAAAGTTGGAATCACTCGGATCTTCGTTCTAGGTGTTTATGCACCTTGGGATGTGGGTTCGAGGGGTACAACATCAGCAAAAAGCGAAAACGAGGAGTTCTGGAATAGTGTAAGAGAAGTATTGAAAGTTACCAAGCCAAATGAGAAGATTATTATGTTAGGTGATTTTAATGGATGGGTGGGTGTAAAGCGTGATGGATATGAAAAGGTGCTTGGTGCGTTTGGTGACGAAAAGGTGAATGATAATGGAAGAAGTGTATTAGAAATTTGTCTAGAGTGGGATCTTTTTGTGTCGAACTCAATGTTTCAACATAAAGAGATCCACACCTACACAAGAGTGGAAGGTATTTTAAAAAGTATGATAGACTTTGTGATTGTAGATGAAAGATTGAAGAACAAAGTGCTGGATACCCGTGCATATCGCGGTGCTGGCATTGACTCGGACCATTTACTGGTGATATCCCGGATAAGGGGTATCTTCAATCGCTGGCGGCACAGGGTAAGGGAGCAAACCAGCGCTTTGGAAAGAGTAAAAGTAGAAAATTTGCAAGATATGGATGTAGGTAAGAAGTATATTAATAGACTGAAGGATGAATTTGAAGATTTAGAGGAAATGAGCTATATTGAAGATGGATGGAAGGAATTTAAAGAAAGAATTGTGAAAGTAGCTGTTGAAGTGTGTGGTGTAAGTAGAAGAAGGAAAGGAAAAAATCACAAAAATGCGTGGATGAGTAAAGATGTGCAAGAACTTGTGCGATTAAAGAAGAAAGCATGGCTGGATTTGTTAGCAGCAAAAGCTAACTTAAGAATGCAAGAGGTTATAGATGAAGATGTGAATGAAGCACGTAAGGAATATAAGAAAATGAAAGATTTGGTTAAGAAAGCTGTGATTAGAAAGAAAGAAGAGTATAAAGAGGATTTTGATAAAAGGCTATCAGAAGACTTTCAGTCAAATCTGAAAGTATTCTGGAAATCCGTAAGGTCAGCCCGAGGAAATACTATAACCAGAGAGCTGACTAGGATCAGATGCCAGGATGGTAGCGTTGTGAAAGGAGAAGAATGTGTACTAAAGATATGGAAGGACTATTTTGAAAGTTTATTTGAAAAAAAGGAAGGAAATAAGAAAGATTTCTGCTATAGCGAAGAAAAAGAGAATGAGATGGAAGGCGAAATTGAAATGTTCGAAATTGTGGAAGCACTTAAGAGTATGAAAGCGGGAAAGGCTGCTGGGTGTGATAGAGTGTCGGTCGAGATGCTTAAAGCAGGAAAAGGCGTAGTAGCTAGTCAGTTGTACTGCCTTTTCAATTTGTGTTGGAGAAGCGGCCGAGTACCAAAAGATTGGTGTAAGGCTGTTATCGTGCCACTTTACAAAGGAAAAGGGTCACAGCTGGACTGCAAAAATTATCGTGGTATAAGCCTGCTTAGCGTCGTCGGCAAATTGTATGCTAAGGTATTGATTAATAGAGTCAGGAATGAAACTGATGACAAAATATGGGATGCTCAAGCGGGATTTCGAAAGGGAATGGGATGTACTGATCAGGTCTTTTCCTTGCGGTGCATAGCCGAAAAGTTTTTGGCCAAGAGTCAAAAAGTCTATTGCACATTCGTAGATCTGGAAAAGGCCTATGACAGAGTTGAGAGGAATGAATTGTGGTCAGCACTTTCTATGCATGGGGTGAGCAGTCTCTTAATACGAGCACTGAAATCCTTATATGAGGATTCGAGTGCTTGTGTCAGGATAAACGGAGCGCACACTGAGTGGTTTAAGATTGAGAAAGGCGTTAGGCAAGGATGTGTTGCGTCACCGTGGCTGTTCAACCTATTTATGGATAGCTGTTTGACAGATTTGAAAGAGTCTAAAAGTGGATTAAGGATGAATGAGTTACTCGTCAAATGTCTGCTCTATGCCGACGATCAGGTTATACTGGCGTCATCAGCGGAGGAGTTACAGGAGATGGTAAACTGTATGCATGAAGCTTTAAAAGAGAAAGGAATGAAAGTGAACGTAAGTAAAACTAAAACACTGGTTTTTGAAATGGAGAAAGAAATGACAGCATGTAATATTTTGATTGGAGGAGAAAAAGTGGAGCAAGTGAAAGAGTTTGTATATCTAGGATCAAAGTTTACATCAGATGGCAAGTATGATAGTGATATTGAAAGGAGAGTGAACGCGGGGAACATGGTGAATGGAGCTTTGCATGCCTTTATGAGCAGTCAGAAACTATCCAAAAAGGCTCGACTGGCTGTGCACAGGGGCGTGTTGGTCCCGACATTAATGTATGGGAGTGAAAGTTGGGTATGGCAAAAGAAGCATGAAAGCAGAATAAATGCAGTGGAAATGAGAGCGTTAAGGAGTATGATGGGTGTGAAATTGAGTGACAGGATAAGGAACAGCGTGATAAGGGAATGTTGTGATGTGAAAGAAGATGTAGTTACAGGAATAGAAAAGGGTATGTTAAGATGGTTCGGTCATGTGGAGAGGATGAATGAAAGCAGGTTGACTAAGCAGATATACAAGGAGAGTGTGGAGGGAAAGGTCGGAGTGGGAAGACCTAGACGAACGTATCTTGATCAAATTAAGGACGTCCTGGTAAAGGGTCAGGTCAAAAGTACCCGAAACCGCCGAGCTTGTATGAAGAGAGTTATGAATGTGGACGAAGCGAAAGAAGTATGCAGAGATCGTGGCAAGTGGAAAGAGGTAGTCTCTGCCTACCCCTCCGGGAAAGAGGCGTGATTTTATGTATGTATGTATGTATCATGATCCGGGTTAGGTTGCTACCTAGGTGCCCCAAATGCCTGCGTTTTTATCTAGCTTAAATGTATGTCTTTAAATTTTAAATTATCACTTAAACATACATACATATAGTCACGTCTATATCCCTTACGGGGTAGACAGAGCCAATAGTCCCGAAAAGACTGAATGGCCACATTCAGCTGCTCGGCTTAATGATGGAATTGAGATCCAAATAGTGACAGGTTGCTAGCCCATCGCCAAAAAAAGGAATCACAAGTATGTAAGCCCTACTCTCTGAGCTAATCCCTTAGTCGCCTTTTACGACA